>NW_023307996.1:0-1027 GCF_011077185.1 Oxyura jamaicensis
TAAGAGGCGCTGTACGTGTTGTCTCGTCTCCTTGTTAGGGTTTGGCTTTGGAGCACTTTTTGATTGGAGAAAGTGGCGCCGTACCTGTTTTCTCATGTCCTTCTTAGGGCCCGGCTGAGTGTTCCGATCAGAGTTACGTTTAGAGTTGTTTGGAGAGAGCGAAGACGCAGAGTCCTGTTGTGTGTGGGGTTGCGTAAAGGTTCCCCAAGGGAATTTAGGTGTACCCAAATGCTTTTGTTGGGAGCACTTCTGATGGGAGAAAGCCGCGCTGTACCAATTGTCTCGTTTCCTTAGGGTTCGGCTCAGTGTTCCCCATTAGAGTTACGTTTAGATTTGTTTGGAGGGAGCGAAGATGCAGAGTCCTGTTGTGTGTGGGGTTGCGCAAAGG
Organism: Oxyura jamaicensis; assembly: GCF_011077185.1. Classification (NCBI taxonomy): domain Eukaryota; kingdom Metazoa; phylum Chordata; class Aves; order Anseriformes; family Anatidae; genus Oxyura; species Oxyura jamaicensis. Next base: position 389 of record NW_023307996.1, read on the forward strand.
TTCCCCAAGGGCATTGAGGTGTACCCAAATGCGTCTGCTGGGAGCACTTTTTGATGGGAGACTGTGGCACCGTACCTGTTCTCTCGTGTCCTTCTTAGGAGTCGGCTCAGTGTTCTGATGAGAGTTACGTTTAGAGTTGTTTGGAGAGAGCGAAGAGGCAGAGTCCTGTTGTGTGTGGGTTTGCATAAACGTTCCCCAGGGGCATTGAGGTGTACCCAAATGCTTTGCCTCGGAGTACTTTTTGAGCGGAGCAAGTCGTGCCGTAGCTGTTTTCTCTTGTCCTTCTTAGGGTTCGGCTCAAGGTTCCGATTAGAGTTACATTTTGGGTTGTTTGGAAAGAGTGAAAGTGCATATTCCTGTTGTGTGTGGGGTTGCGTAAAGGCTCCCGAAGCAAACTCAGGTGTACCAAAATGCTTCCGTTAGGAGCACTTTTTGATTAGCAAAATTGTTGCCTTTTGTATTTTCTGGGGTTCTCTTAGGTTGATAAATTAGTGGGGGTTTGTTCATTGTCATTGAGGAATTTGGAGAATCCTTTGAGGAGATAAGGTTGCACAACTTAACGACCTTGATAGGATAAGGATTAAGGAAGCATATAGCAGAAGGAGGTGTTGGGTAAACACCCTTAAGTGAAACCAGACT
>NW_023307997.1:0-1468 GCF_011077185.1 Oxyura jamaicensis
TGCTGCCAAATGTCTTGGTTTGCTTTGATGAAGCAGAAGGGCCAAGGCCTACCAGCAGGTAGTGGAGGGGAGATCCTGTACCCCATGTGTGGCTCAGGGCTTTTCCTGGGCATCTGTGGCATGGGGTGGGCAGTATGAGGCCATGAGAAGAAGAGTGGTATGACACCTGCGTTTGCACAGGGTGGCAAGGAGGCAAAGAGGCCCCATTGCAATGCCTACATCTCATCTCCTCATCAGCTCTAGAGAAAGGGACAAAACCTGAGGGCTGTTGGGGCCTGCCATTCTTGCCAGCACCCTCTGCCTTCTCCTCTGCAGGCTTCCCTGTGCTGTCCCACACTTTCACCTCTTTCCTGGAAGTCTGCACACACCCATCTCTGTCCACCACCTTGCTCTCATCCCAGCATTTCCATCATTTCACCCATGTCTTGCCAGCCCTCACCAGCTGATCTTTCAGACACAAAGCCATGGTCTGATAATACTCTCTTTTGGTGACCTCTGGCACCACAGCACGACCCTTAGTGGGACATTTCTTCCTCCTTATGGCCAGTGCCAAAATTCCAAGGTACACTTGGTGGCAATTTTTTTCTCTCCTACTCTTTCCTACTACCAAATGAACCTCCATCAGGGTGGAAACCACTCCTAAAGGAGGCATCCCAACCCATCAGGCTCCTTGCGTCCTCTCAGCCAAGCAGACACAAGTCACCTCACCAGCATCTTCCAAGCCATGGGCCTGCTGCTGGCCTTGCAGCTTCTTGGCTAGACACAGCCAAGCCTTGTTCCTCCTGCTGTCCAGTCCCGGACTCAAGCAGAAGGGGCAGGGCAAGCCATACTGGGGCCTTCTTTCTGTCTGGGTCCTCGTGGGTATGGAGGCAGAGGGGATCCCACAGTCAGCATGCAAACCAGGTGCCTTCTGCTGGCCTACCATGGCCACTGGCAGATGGCAGCCCAAAAGTGCAGATCCCAGGTAGGAGTCAAGGGTGACCTGTCAGCTACTTCAGGCAGAAGTGACCTCACAGTCCCTTTCCATGACACATTCCTGCTGCTGCCCTATCAACTGGAGAGACAGAAATGACCTCACAGTCACTACCGCAGTGACATTCCTCCTGCTGGTGCAAAAGGTGTTGAGGCAATGTTGACCTCTCTAGTCCTTCAGGGACCAGGGCTCCCCATGCTAGGTTAGAGAGTAAACAGAGATGTAATGGGAAGTTCTGGTGTTCTTCTGTGCATTGTGTATGGGCATGCATTATGGTTTAGGGTTTTGTTTAGGTCTGCCAAGAAGTCTGGGGTTAAAGGGAGTATTTTACTGCTAGTGTTAAGAGAAGGGATGAGGGTGAGCAAGTGAGTAAAGGAAGGGAAAGGGGCTATGGGCTGAATTTTGCTTGAAGTGCTCTTTGGAGTTCAAGCATTAGAGAAATGGATTCCTGTCAGAGGGTTGGAGTAGCATTTAGGTTTAGGGATTCAAATTAGT
>NW_023307998.1:0-8409 GCF_011077185.1 Oxyura jamaicensis
TCTAGGAATAGTGATGAATATGTATTAGTCTAGGAGCATAAAAATCAACCACCTGATGTAACAGGTGTGCGTCCTGGTAGAGCAGAGACTCCCGATGCACCCAGCGCTGTTTGCTTGCCTCTATTCGCTTAATAAATCACAAAAATCCTATTTGGGACTTAATCATTTATCACATTATTAACAAATTTCAGGGAACAATGAGTAAATTGGATAAACAAAGGAAATATCTGGTTCCTTTTGTTGTATAAATAACTTCATAGTTTATACTTGTTACAGCGATCCTATAAATAGTCATGTATGTCCAAATACTTTAAATTATTAGTACTGATTAAAATAAACTTTTCCAGAACCAATTTTAGGAAATGAGGGCTTTCTTCCTCAAAGGGAGTCCTTGGGTCCTCAAGGTATATCCCTCTGTATTTAACCACACATTAAGTCCACTGTATGAACAGTCACTTTGGTTCAGCCTATTTTTAATAGCAGAGATTACAAGTGATTCACTTGTTCCTGAGCTGATTTAAATGCTATGTGTCACAGTGGCAGAAGGAGATGAACCTTAGTTTCTCCTCTCCTAACCTCATCCCGTGTCATGCTTTTGGGGAGTGAAGACCTGAACTTTCCCCTGTTCCATTAGGAGTTGGTCCGCAAAAATCTTGTGTTTATCTAGGAGCTGAGACTATTTGGAGACCACTGTTGCAGTTTCTCTCAACTGATTTGAGGTGTATATGTTGCATGTGTGTCCATCTGAGTTAGGTTTCTAGGCTCCCATTAGAGCTGGTGGAGATCTTGCCATCATACAGGTACAATATTATATTGAACTGTTATTATTGTTATTATTACAGGTGCAATATTTAATTGAATTATTCAATTACCCTCTTTAAATATGAGGACATAATTCATCATAATTCATTATAAATCATGCCTGAATGTAGTCAGTAGGAATTTGCCCCTGAACACTGTTGACAACAGTGTCAGATTTCATTCACCTGTAATGGGAAAACAAATAACTTTTACAGATAGCTATTGATGTCACAGGTATCTTCAGTCAAGAGGGAGGAATCTTAGCATAGTTTTTATTTGCCAGTGTTTTCCTGTAGTGTTTCTGGTGATCAAACAACTATTTTCAAGTGTAACTGTGGGTTCAGTGAGCATAATAACCCAACCTGAAGGTGATGAAGGCTTGTATTACACTGTCAATTTCACCCTCTAAAAGGAAGAGTTGATACAATGGAGGAAAATATCTCTGTTGGATAGCTTGTATGTTTAAAGAGTATATATCAGAGAACCTAATCAGATCTTTTTTAACCATCAGTTCATTTTCTTCAGCTCACTTCTGTATCATGATCTTCTGATTGTTTACAAATGGTTTCTTATTCAAAGCTCTGTCTATAGATGATGCTGAAATAGCATTACCTTATTGCTCTGATAAGTCAGAAGCTGTTCTGGTCACATATAGGAAAAGTGTGTTTACAGGATCTAGGTGTGTTTTACACTTTCCACCTGGACTTCAAGTCAGGCATGCAAATGAGAGACATGGAAAAGGACTCCCTGAAAAGGCTGATGGTGCTTCCTGTTTTAATGAAATGAGTGAATATATCTCTACGGGATTAATGTGGAGGACTGCCGAGTCCAAATAAAATCTCCTATGGAAAATCTGAGCATAACCTATCAGACTTCTTCTGAAGTTCACAGCAGGTCTCAAAGAGACCTCGACAATTGTTTCTAATGGACACCATAATTGTAAAAACAGTCAAAAGAATCAGCAAGGATTTTGGTCTTTGTCCAGAGAGAGAGAGAAGTTTACTGGTGCCATTTCAACAATGGGATGAAAAGAAGAATTCTGGGTCCTGTTGGATAATTCTTCCCCATCACAATGTTATAATGGCCTTGGGAAAAAAAAAGGCTAACAAGATGAACAACAGCTTGAATGCATTGCAATTTGAAACATGTCATAGAGTTTACATTTTGGGTAATTACACTGCACATCAGCTAGGACAAGGAGGAATGTTATGCTCAGCTGTGGAAATATTTCTGGTTGTTGAGAAGTATTTTGGTTAGGTCTCCCCCCCATAATCAGAAACTTTCATGTGCCAAGCTAACCACTCTTTTTTGTTGATAAATTCAAAGTATATACAGATGGAGTAAAAAAAGGTGTGCACAGTATAAGCACAAAGATAAATTACTAAGGAAAATTATATTGAAGTCACCATTGAACATCACCGACAATATCACCTTATGTTCAGAAGTAGTATAAAATGTCAATAAAATACTAGAAATTACTAGGAAAAATAATATATATATTAGTTCTATAAATCTATGGATTGTCTACATTTGAAATTAGTCTCAGAAGGGTATAAGAGAATAGTACAAAAAGTAGAGACTTCTATTTGAGGAGATGCTGTGGTCTTAACAGTTTTAAAATGAGACAAACAGGGTAGATGCTGGCTTGTGACTAATGTTCATAAAACCATGAATGTTCTATGGGGAAAGTACATAGTAAATAATATATATATATATCATGGATAACAAATAGCTATCGGAGGGCACTGAATGAAACTGTGTTGTAGTTTAACCCGGCCGGCAGCTAAGCACCACACAAGCACACTAAGCTCACCCTCCCACCTGCCTCTCTGGGATGGGGGAGAGAATTACAAAAAAAAATGAAAGCCTGTGGGTTGAGATAAAGACAGTTTAAGACAGAAAAGAAAGGATAATAATAATAATAATGTGTACAAAAGAAGTGATGCACAATGCAATTGCTCACCACCCGCTGACCGATGCCCAGCCTATCCCTGAGCAGCCAGCCCCCTCACCCCAGCTAGCCACCCCATATTAATTGTTCAGCATGATATCAGATGGTATGGAATACCCCTTTGGCCAGTTAGTCAGCTGTCCTGGGTCTGTCCCCTCCCAGCTCTTGCTGTACCCCTAGCCTGCCCGCTGGCAGGACAGTGTGAGAACACTCTACAACAATTAAAACATCAGAGTGTTTTCAACATTATTCTCATCCTAAATCCCAAACAGAGCACCCTACCAGCTCCTAGGAGGAAAATTAACTCTATCCTAGCCAAAACCAGGACAATTGTCAGGCAGTAGGTTTAAAGCAAGTGTGATGATGTAATAAAATGCATGGTTAAACTATTAACTCATTGACAGAACATACTGTGGAGGTCAGACATTAATTGTTAAATATAGTCAGCGAGAAACAAGCTGCTGCTTGGAAAGTTCATAGGAAAATAGCAAGAGAGGTTATACCAAGAGGAATGTGCTATTCTATCTCATTGCTCAGATATAAATCTCCTAAGCATCTGCTATTAATGCTAGTGCAGATAAGATAATGGGCTAGATAAGCCTTTGGTTTGACCTGTTATTCTTACATTTAATGCTGTGTTCTTTTGCCCTGTCTGTCAGATCTAGAAGTCCACTCTAAACAGGGAGAAAAATGTGTAGATATCCCAGAGCTGATTGTATACATACCAAGCCATTATTTAACAGGTTGGATGTAAGGGGCTTCGAAAAGCCATGCGGTGGGACTTAGCTGGTAGATGGATGCCAAGGGAGGAGTGTAGTATGGTGGTAAAAGAGACCAAAATGTATTAGGATGAAGAGAGGGATCAGTAGGAACACCTTGACCAAATAAAAGGGAAAATACTATTTCTCTCAGTTATTTTCATGATTTCTATGTGATTGCATATTCTCACTTTATTGTGGTTTAACCCAGACAGCTCCTAAGCAACACACAGCCCTTCACTCATGCCCCACCCCACCCCCAGTAGGATGGAGGAGAGAATCGGGAAAAAAAGTGAAAGCCTGTGGGTTGAGGTGAAGACAGTTTATTAGGACAGAAAATAAAGGAAAATAATAATAATAATGATAACAGTATTACTACTACTAATGATGCACAATGCAATTGCTCACCACCCACTGACCAATGCCCAGCCCGTCCCCGAGCAGTGGTCCCCCCACCTGTGCTGGGTCTGTCTGGGATGGAGTTAACTTTCCCTGCAGCAGCTGACACAGTGCTGTGTTCTGCACTCGTAGCTAGAACAGCACTGGTATCACTCCAGTGTTGTGTCTATTGCTGCATAGTGCTGGCACCATATCAGGACTCCCTCCAAGCCCCCAAGAGCCAGCAAGCTGGGGGTGGGCAGGTGATGAGGAGGGGATAACACCAGGGCAGGTGACCTAAACCAACCAAAGGGATATCCCATAACACATGATGTCACACTCAACAATAAAAAGGGGGGCTCTCGTGGGGGAGGGGGCTGTCCAGGCTGTCCTCCCGAACAACTGTTACGCGTTTTGAGGCCCTGCTTCCAAGGACGTGGCCAAACATCGCTTGTTGATGTGAAGTAGAGAATATATTTTTTTTCCTTTCTCTCTGTGCTTCCACGTGGCCTTTTTTTTTTTTTTTTTTCCCTCTCCCTTTTCCCTTTAATTAAATCATCCTTATCTCAAACGTGGGGTCAAGGACTTTGAGATAACAGTAGAACTGATTAAAATATTTATGACTAACACACTTGCTAGTCACAATGTTTGGTTTCCTGTTAATTTTTTTCTGTGTGACTATATCATATGCAATCCATCCTATGTTCTCTTGTTTCCTCCTTATCCAATCAGAGAATGTGTTAAAATCTGTGTTTGGTTTCTTTTTTACACTGTGCTATAACACACCGGCCTTCAGTTTCATCTGGTACTCAGGCCCTTCATTGTTATCATTCTGGTCTCCTGGAGATTATCTTTCAGGAGAAATTAAGAATTACACTGCCTTCTTTTTCTCCTCTAGAAGTCAATTTGTGAATAATATCAGGAATGGTACCTTCTTCTCTCCCTGTGGGCTAATTACAGCAGCCTTCGAATATCTTGAATACCCTTGATCAACTGTCATCCTCCTATTACTAGTCCTAGTGCTTCTTTTCCTCCCTAAGGTTAAACAATTCATTAAGAATATCATCCAAGAACCTGCCCCGAGACAAAGTAGTTGTGGGTGGCAAGGTGTGTGGGAGGATATGGGCAGGTACCTGTCACGGCTGCCTCCGCCAATGATTTTTCACTTCACCCCAAACAAGTGCGAAATCCAAAAAAACTGGTAGAATGTTTGAAAGACATATGCCCTGACCCTGGCAATACCAGAGAACTCCACCAGCTTGCTGCACTCTGCTGGGGTCTGGATCATGCCTATCAAATGGCAATTAACACTGTCCAGCACCCTCAAGGGGATGGGGAAGTCTTTGAATTTGATGACCAGATAACACATACTGTGACCATCCCAGAGGACCAACCATCCATGGTATCAGTCGCCCCCATAGTCAAGACAAAACAATGGAAACGGAAGTCAGCTTGTTTAGTAAGGGAAGAAGCTCCTCCTAAGGAGAAGGAAGAAGAGAAAAAGGCAGGCAGCTCTAAAGCAGGGTCATCACAACAACATCAGGGAGAAGAGACGGAAATCATAAATGAATCAGAAACCACCCTATCCCTATCCTTGAGTGAGTTGTGAGAAATACGAAAGGGTTTCAGTCGTCATCCAGGTGAGCACATCTTCACCTGGCTGCTTTGACACTGGGACCCTGGGGCCAATAGCCAACAACTAGAAGGCAATGAAGCCAAGTAGCTGGGATCCCTCTCTAGAGAAAGGCTCATTGACAGAGTAATTGGGAGAGAGGCACAGGTCCTCAGCCTCTGGAGGCGACTCCTGGCAGCTGTGAAAGAAAGGTATTCCCACAAGGAAGATATTGTATATCGAGTAGGCAAGTGGGCCACCATGGAGAAAGGTCTCCAGCAACTGAGGGAATTAGCTGTGCTGGAGATGATTTATAATAACCTGAAACTTGAACAGACACCTAAAGACCCTGATGAAGTCCAATGTACAACATCCATGTGGTGGAAGTTTGTACGGGCTGCACCCTTATCACATGTGAGCATGTTGGCCACAATAAATTGGAATAACGGGATGGGGCCAACAGTGGATGCTGTGTCCAACCAGCTTCAGAAATATGAAGAAAATCTCTCTGCCCCAGCACGGGCCTGCATTTAAGCCGTGGAGAAACTGTCCCAACAGCTGGAAGAACACATAACTTCCTCCTCACCTAGATGGAAGAATCTTTCAGCCATTAAGTGCCAGCATTCTCCGGCTCAAGGAAGGGAGCACACCACAGGGAACCTTGTGGTTTTATTTACGTGACCATGGGGAATATATGAGGAAGTGGGACGGTGAACCAACCTCGGCCCTAGCTACTCGGGTACGTGAACTGCGGAAAGATACAGCAGCAAGAAAAGAGGCCCCTAGGAGGATTGCTGTCCCAGTTTCTGTTGGGCAGTCCCCCAGAGGCAGTAGAAGGGCTAGCATTACTCCTGACCCTGACAAAGAGACCTCTGCTTCACATTTGGAAGAATTAATTGACAGATGCTCCAACCAGGACTAGTGGGGCCCTGCCCCTGGCCAGGTAGAGGAGAGGGACAACCGGATTTACTGGACTGTGTGGATTCGATGACCTGTCACACCGGAACCGCAGAAATATAAAGCTTTAGTGGACACAGGCGCACAGTGTACCCTAATGCCATCAGGCCACCAAGGGGCAGAACTCATCTGTATCTCTGGAGTGACAGGGGGATCCCAACAGCTAACTGTATTGGAAGCTGAAGTGAGTCTAACTGGGAATGAGTGGCAAAAGCATCCCACCGTGACTGGCCCAGAGGCTCCGTGCATCCTCGGCATAGACTACCTCAAGAAAGGTACTTCAGGGATCCAAAAGGGTACCGGTGGGCTTTTGGCATAGCTGCTTTGAGTTAAGAGAAGATTAAGAAGCTATCTACTATGCCTGGTCTCTCAGAAGACCCTTCTGCTGTAGGATTGCTGAGGACTGAAGAACAGCAAGTGCCAATTGCGACCACAACTGTGCACCGGCGGCAATATAGCACCAACCTGTGATAAATGACTGAGTCCCAAATAGGATTCTAATTAAAGTTTGTAATTTGTTAAGTGAATTGAGGCAAGCAAACAGCACTGGGTGCGCCGGGAGTCTCTGCTCCACCAAGACGCACACCTGTTACATCAGGTGGCTGGTTTTTATGCTCCTAGACTAATGCATATTCATCACTATTCCTAGAAGAGGCAGGGTTGTTATAATTAGTTCCTGGAATCCAAACCCTCTCCGGACACATGCGTATCAGTCTCTGGTGGTCTTTCTGGGGGTCTCTTGTGCTGAAGGCTCATAGTCTTCCTCCCAGGCTTTGTCCTTCGGTTGTCCTTCAACTCCCCCTTTCTCCTTATTTGGGGGATCTCTTTGCTGGTTATCAGAGGCTTGTGCAGCATCCCATGCTAAAGTCTGCAGTTTCCTAAAAGAAACTCCTTGGTCCTCTTATCTCCCAGACTTGAGTCTCAATGTTTGCCCTTCAAACCCTCTATTTACACAAATTGCTGGACCCTTCCTTTGCATGATACAAGAACTATGTACACTAATCACTCTGTTTTTCTTAAATAGAAGGTTATATTTCATCATGCGGCCCTAGCATTGTTCCATATTGACACAAATCAAATAAACACATTTCACAATCCCCCATTTCTTTTTTTCATGGTATTGATTCGTGGTGTTATTTGTTCTTGTTTTTTCTTTTCCCAATCGAGTCAATACTTGCCAAATTGGTACCAATTTTGGATCTTCTTTTGTTTTTATTATCATCAGGGAATGGGTTTTCCCTTACCCTGGTTCTGGGTCAACAGGTACCACAAATATTTGCATTCCTTGGATAACCGAGTGTATTAGTCTGGTAAAACAGGGTATGAAACATGGAATTATTGAATTATTAAACAACCTGTTGTTGGAAAGAGAAACGGACCGGAGTAACGATGCAACCTTGATGCGAGTATAATCGTCCTCCTTTATTGCAGGTTCTCACAGAGTATATATAGGCAACTAACTACAGCATGCGCCGATAACAACTTATCATAGGTCTAGCTTCTCCATGCACTTGTCTCCAACTTGTTTCCTCATTATCTCTAATACAAGGACGTGGGAAGCAGGGCAAAGCCACCTGTGAATTCCTTTCCCACAATTCCCCCTTTTTATTTACAATCAACCAAATGCTTTCTATATATTTTCTATCAAACACTGCAAACATTACAATAACCAACAGGGCAAAAATCACATACAAATTATGATTGTAAAGTAGCGTGCCTACTAGAATCTACATCAATCAAGTCACTAAGCACTAGGGATGGTGCTTCGCCACAATGCTACTTCTCACTCACACAGCACAATCACACACTCGCGCAAAGAGGCCTCTTGCACTTTTCATTCATACCACAAGAAAATATCACTTAAGGTAATTTGTCCGCGGCTTCAGGAGGTCCATGTCTACTCCTGTGGTGAGTGGCTGAGAGTGGAGACCCCTCCGAGGAAAATGCTCGGG
>NW_023307999.1:0-1362 GCF_011077185.1 Oxyura jamaicensis
GGGTGTGATCAATCTGTTCCTGAAGAAAGGATTACAGCCAAAAAGAGCTGGATTCTGAGACGTTCAACTTGGAATGGGGGATGTGATCAGTAGATAGCACTTTGTCTCCGCCACCCCTTCATGGTCCCTCTGTGCCCCTGCTCCCCGTGGGGTCCTTCCCAACCTGAGCCTGTGGGGGCTGCCCACAGGCAGCAGCTCTCCAGGAACTCCTCCCACTTGGCTCCGTGCCACGGGCTCCATCCATCCCCCAGGAACAAAGTGCTCCAGCACGGGTCCCCCACGGGCAGGTGGCACCTCCCCCCAGACCCCCTGCTCCTACGTGGGCTCCTCTCCATGGGCTGCAGCTCCGGTGCGGGGTCTGCTCCTGCAGGGGCTCTCCATGGGCCGCAGCCTCCTCCAGGCCACATCCACCTGCTCCTGCGTGGGCTCCTCCACGGACTGCAGTGTGGAGATCGGCTCCATGTGGGACCCATGGGCTGCAGGGGGACAGCCTTCAGCCCATGGGCTGCAGGGGGACAGCCAGACAAGAAGGAATGGTCTCAAGTTGTGCCAGGGGAGGTTTAGGTTGGAAATTAGGTAGCATTTCTTCTCAGAAAGAGCAGTCAGGGTTTTGAACAGGTTGCCCAGGGAGGTGGTGGAGTCAAAGTCCCTGGGGGTGTTCAAGGAAAGGTTGGATATGGTGCTTAGGGACATGGTTTAGTGGGTGACATTGGTGGTAGGGGGGTTGTTGGACCAGATGATCTTGAAGGTCTTTTCCAACACTAATGATTCTACGATTCATGAAGAGCCTGCTCCAGCAAGGGCCTCTCCCTGCAGGGGAACTGCTGCTGCCTGCCTGGAGCACCTCCTGCCCTCCTGCTGCACTCCCCTGGGGGCTGCAGGGCTGCTTCTCTCTCCATTTCTCACTCCTCTCTCTCCCAGCTGCTGTTGCCAGCAGGTTTTTTCCCTTCCTTCCACCTGCTCTCCCAGAAGCCCACCCAGCGTCACTCCCTGGCCCAGCTCTGGCCAGCAGCAGCTCCCTTTGGAGCCATCTGCAGCTGGCTCTGCTCTGACATGGGGCAGCTGCTGGGCTCTGCTCACAGAGGCCACCCCTGCAGCCCACCCCCTGCCACCAAACCCTTGCCATGGAAACCCAGGAGTCCATGTGTGCAGTCAAATGCCTGGTGTTGCTTAGCTTCAGCTTGGAGCTCAGTGCTTCCCTTGGACCAGCTCCTGACAATCGCAGCTCCTCTCCTCAGCTCTGAAGCTCCATCTGCTCAATGGCATGAGAAAGCTCAACAGCCTTGTGTCCCTGTGTGATGGTTTTACTCGAGTGGGCAGCCGAGCTCCACCACAACCGCTCTCTCACTCCTCCCCTCCTCA
>NW_023308000.1:0-3153 GCF_011077185.1 Oxyura jamaicensis
CAGCGTGTCACTTTGTCATAGAAGGAGATCAGGTTAGTCAGGCAGGACGTGGCCTTCATAAACCCATGCTGCCTGGGCCTGATCACCTAGTTGCCCTGCAAGTGCTGCGTGATGACACTCAAGATAATCTGCTCCATGAGCTTCCCTGGCACTGAGGTTAAACTAACAGGCCTATAGTTCCCTGGCTCTACCCTCTGGCCCTTCTTGTAGATGGGTGTCATGTTTGCTAGCCGCCAGTTGAGTGGGACCTCCCCCGATAGCCAGGACTGCCGATAAATGATGGAAAGTGGCTTGGCCAAATCTTCCGTCAGTTCTCTCAGTACCCTCGGGTGGCCACCACATATCCCTAAGGGTGTCATGAAAGCCACTGGGGCAGAGAGTGTCCCAAGGTCCCTTCATTCTGACAGAAACAGCCACGGGGCATCTGCCTGAATAGCACAGAATAGTTCAGTTGGAAGGCACCTTCAGAGTCTGTCTGGCTCAAAGTGCAAGACCTGAATGCAGCTCTGGGATTTGTTTCCTTGGCCCCTGTGTACCATGTCCTGCCCTGTCTCTGCCATCCTGCAGGGCAGGGGACAGAGTGGTGACAGCAAAGGGATGCCTTTGGCTGTGGAACCTAGGGCCCAGCAGAGACAAAGGGTTGAGGGAGAAGACTGGGCAAGGCAGCAAAGGCAGCACAAGCGGTGGTTTTGGTGCTGGGCCACATTGTGCCAGGAGCCTGATTGGCAGCAGCTGGCAGGAGGTGAGGGAAGGCTAGAAAGCACCTCCCAAGGCCGCTCCTGCCAGCAGAGACAAGGCCGCAGCCAAGGGGAGGGGAAGGGGCTGGAAGGGCGGTGGTGAGGTCCCTGCTGCTGTGTGGCCTGGTTGCCCCGCAGATGTGCTGGCTGGCAGGCCTTGTGATGTCACCCAGTACGTCACAGAACACCCCAAGGCAGCAGTGATGGCACTGGAGAGGCGGGTGGCAGAGCCCAACCAGGGGCTGGCTGTGGGTCCCCTCTGCTGCAGCTGCCTGATGGAGCATGGCAGGAGGAGGGCAGGCAGGGCTTGTGGCCACCACGCTCACGGTTGCCTTGCCACAGGCTGCTGCAGAGCTCGGGGCATGGCCACCACAGCCCCAGCCCCTCGGCAGGCACCACAGCTGCTGGGACTCAGCCTCCCCCAGCAGTCCTAGGTCCAGAGTCAGCCACGGCACCAGGAAATGGAGGTCTGTGGGATGCCAGCACCCCTGCTGCCAGGTCCAACAGAGCCCTAGCACAGAGTGCCTGTGCTCCTCTGGGGCAGCCCCTCTGCCCAGCCCAGAGCAAGAGGTACTCAGTACTTGAGGTGTGGCCTCACCAGAGCAGAGTACATGGGGACAATTCTTCCCCTGGTCCTGCTGGTTATACTGCTGCTGAAAATAGCCAGAATGCCATTGGCCTTCTTGGCCATCTTGGCACACTGGTGACTCATGTTCAGGTAAGTGTTGACCAACACCCCTAGATCCCTTCCCTCTGCACAGCTTTTGAGCCACACTCTCTCAAGACTGTAGTGCTGCATGGGGTTGTTGTGGCCAAATTGCAGGATCCAGCACTTAGCCAGGTTGAACCTCAACCCATTGTTCCTCTGCCCATCCTGTCCAGGTTGCTCTGCAGGACCTTCCTACCCTCTGGTGGATCAACATTTTCCCCCAACTTGTTGTCATCTGCAGACTTACTGAGGGTGCACTCAATTCCCTCGTCCAAATCATCAATAAAGATATTAAAGAGGATGTGCCCCAACACCGACCTCTGGGGAACACCACTGGTGACTGGTTGCCAGCTGGATTTCACTCCGTTCACCACTACTCTCTGGGCCTGGCCATCCAGCCAGGTTTTAAAAAAAAGTGTACCTGTCCAAGCAATGGGCCTCCAGCTTCTCCAGGAGAATACTGTGGGAGACCATGTGAAAGGCCTTGCTCAAGTCTAGATAGACCATGTCAATAGCCTTTACCTCATCCACCAGGTAGGTTACCCAGTCGTAGAAGGAGATGAGGTTGGTCAGGCAGGACTTTCCTTTCATGAACCCATGCTGACTGGGCCTGATCCCCATGTTGTCCCACATATGCTATGATTGCATTCAAGAAGACCCATTCCACCATCTTTAATGGCACCGAGGCTGTAATTCCACAGTTCCTCCTTACAACACTTCTTATAGATGGGCATCACATTAGCAAGTCTTCAGTCAGCCATGACCTCTCCGGATGACCATGACCACTGATAGATGATGGAAAGACACCCAGCAATCACATCCGCCAACTCCCTCAGCACCCTAAGGTGCATCCCATCACGGCCCATAGATTTATAGGTGTCTAGTTTGCCTAAATAAAATCTAACCCAAATCCTCTTTGAAAGTCTTCCTCCCTCCAGGTTTTCTCTCTTGTTTACAGGCTTGGTAGTGCATGGGGGATAGCCTTAGCAGTGAAGACTGAAGCAAAGAAGACATTCAGTAATTCTGCCTTCTCTGTATCCACTGTCACCAAGGCACCTGCCTCATTTAGCAGCTGTACATCCACATTTTTCTGTCTTCCTATTGCTGCTGATTTATTTGAAAAAGTCCTTCTTGTAGTCCTTGATGTCTCTTGCCAAAATTAATTTTAAATTAAAATCTTCATCGCCCTCCTCTGGACACTCTCCAACAGTTTCATGTCCTTTTTGTACTGCGGTGCCCAGAACTGCACACAGTACTCGAGGTGAGGCCGCACCAGCACAGAACAGAGCAGGACGATCCCTTCACTTGCCCTACTAGCGATGCCGTGCTTGATGCACCCCAGGATACCGTTGGCCCTCCTGGCTGCCAGGGCACACTGCTGGCTCATATTCAACTTGCTGTCAACCACGACCCCCAGATCGTGGTTGACAGCAGATCGTGGTTGAAAACAGAGAGAGTCTGGTGGGAGATGTGGTGATTGGTGGCCGCCTTGGTCATAGCGACCATGAAGTGGTTGAGTTCAAAATTTACGGTGACAGAAGGAAAAGTGCCACCAAAACCTCATCCCTAGATATGGGGAAAGCGGACTTCAGGCTGCTCAGGGAACTAGTCAGCAAGGTCCCCTGGGAAACTGCTCTTGAAGGCCTCGATGTCCACCAGAGCTGGTCATTCTTTAAGCGATGCCTCCTAGAAGCACAAGATCAGGCA
>NW_023308001.1:0-3325 GCF_011077185.1 Oxyura jamaicensis
GCTTAATAAATCACAAAAATCCTATTTGGGACTTAATCATTTATCACACAACGGATGGCCAGGATGCCTCAGAGCCATTGCAGCAGTGGTGCTAAATATCTAGGAAGCACGCAAGTTCACCTTGGTCCAGAAAATAACTGTGCTAGTGTCTTACACAGTGTCCGCAGTGCTGGAAGTGAAAGGCAGTCACTGGCTTTCCCCACAAAGGCTCCTGAAATACCAAGCTATCATGGTAGAGCAAGATGATGTAGAAATAGCGGTAACTAAAGCTGTCCACCCAGCTTCTTTCCTCAGTGGAAACCAAGGGGAGCCAGTACACCACGACTGCCTGGAGACCATCGAAGCTACCTACTCCAGCCGTCCAGATCTGAAGGACACTCCTTTTGATGATGTGGAAATATGGTTCACTGATGGGAGCAGCTATTTCATCAGCGGAAAATGGCATCTGGGTATGCAGCTACCACTAGCAAAGACATAATAGAATCTGGACCTTTGCCAACAGATACCTCTGCACAAAAGGCCGAGATAATTGCTCTGACCCGTGCTTTAGAAAAAGCAAAAGGAAAGAAAATAATCATCTATACGGACTCAAGATATTCATTTGGGGTTGTACATGCACATGGAGCCATCTGGAAAGAAAGAGGACTGTTGAACTCACAAGGGAAAAACATCAAACTTGAAAGAAATAATGCGATTATTGGAAGTGGTTCAGCTCCCTGAAAAGGTAGCAATCATGCACATTAAGGCACACCAGAAGGTGAGCTCAGAACTGGTGGAAGGAAACAATCTGGCGGACAGAGAGGCAAAAGAAGCAGTAGAAAATGAGGTAGCAACTGAAGGAGCCCTGATTCCAGTCGGGCAGATTCCCCTTGAAGGTAAGCCTGTATATAACAAAAAGGATAGAAAATTAATCGAAAGTCAAAAGGGAAAATATAACCAAGAGGGATGGGCTATTACCAAAGAAGGGAAGGGGAAGCTAGTCATCCCCTCCAATTTATTGTGGTCGCTGATAAGGGAAGAACACTGGAAAACACATTGGGGAATAGACGCTTTGTATAACTATCTAATTTGAAAAATTATTGCCAGGAACTTATATGCTACCATCACTCAAGTAACTTGACAATGTGATCTTTGTCTCCAGACTAACCCCCAAAATACCCCCAAACCAAAACTGGGTCAAATTGGAAAAGGCCATGGGCCTGGGCAACAGTGGCAAAATTGACTTTTCTGAACTTCCAAGAAAAGGGGGGTGTCGATATTTACTGGTGTTAACAGATACCTTTTCAGGATGGCCAGAGGCTTTCCCCGCTAGGACTTCCAAAGCCAAGGTATTGTTACAAAAAATAATACCACGCTTCAGAGTTCCAGCCACCATGTCCTCAGACAGGGGGGCACACTTTATCTCAAAAATAATACAGCAAATTAGTCAGCATTTGGACATAGATTGGGAACTCCACACTCCATACCACCTCCAATTGAGTGGTCAAGTGGAGAAAATGAACCATTTGATCAATCAACAAATTGTAAGGTTAGGGCAAGAAGCTAACTTTCCCTGGCCCCAAGCTCTCCCGCTAGCATTGCTGCGGATTCGGACTAAGCCCCCAACTAAAGAAAAATTAAGTCCTTTTGAAATGCTTTATGGGAAACC
The DNA here is from genome assembly GCF_011077185.1 of Oxyura jamaicensis. NCBI lineage: Eukaryota > Metazoa > Chordata > Aves > Anseriformes > Anatidae > Oxyura > Oxyura jamaicensis. The sequence continues at coordinate 1,649 of NW_023308001.1, forward strand.
ATACGGGGTCCAGAAGGGAATGTCTACCCAGGTTGGGGAAGAGACGACTACCTATATGGTGACTTTCAGTAAACAACTTAGAGAAATAGAAAAACATGTGGCTGGAACTCAGAGTAGAGAGCTCGATGGACCGGTGCATGACATACAGCCTGGAGATTATGTATATCTCAAGAGAAAACTTTGAAACAACAGTGGGAAGGACCATACCAGGTGCTCCTTACTACCTTCACTGCAATTAAAATCAAGGAACAGAGTGCCTATATTCACCATTCTCGAGTGAAGATAGCTCCAGAAGCCCCCTGGAAAGTAACACCGGGCGACAGAGAATTGAAACTAAAGCTCACTCGAGCAAAATGAGGACATTATGGCCGGGAGTATTTTGCAGAAATTTAGTTAAAAGAACTGTTTTATTTGTGCGTCTTATAGTTGTAATTGTGATTCAAGAATTGGAAAGTGGCTCTACGATAATAGAAAATGGTGAGCAGCCGTAACAACGGAGGATAAGAGCATTAATGGAAAGTTAGACGTTGTGGTTATGTGGCGAAAAAATGATGACCATTTACATACATTATCAGAATGGCAAAAATGAGGGGAAGAGTGGACACACCAAAGAACCATAGGGGAAGAAATAAAAATAGGATGCCAAATGATTAATGAAAAGACCCACGAGAAAGTAACGGGGATTTTAGTAAAACCGATTTCCGAAAGTTTCCAACAAGAAGGTTGTATCTGCCCAGGTAAATTAGATTGTTGGTATAATTTTATATTAACACAAACTATAGTAATTAGCTGTTTTTGGACTAATAATGGCCAAAAGTTCAAAATCAAGGAGGGCAAGGGCCTCGTATTAAATTTTAAAATATATGCTCTACTTCCTACAACAGAGGGACCCCCTACAACCTATGCCCAACCCCAAACCAAACTTGAACCCAAAATTTATGAAACAGGCCCATATGTAGTAAGGAACACAGGCCAACAACAACTGTTATTTAATCCCGAATGGTCTCTCAAGCGTGTCGAACTGCTAATACAAATTAACATCTCAGCAGTTCAACCAGCCTGCTCTCCTTTCCTAAAGACATAATTTGAAGGCTGGACAATATGGTCACAAAAGCAAGCACATCTCAGGGGCAGGGTGCGAAGAGACTTAACTGTAATGCTAGGAACAGGATTAGGAGTTTTAAATAGAATTGATTCTGAAATATTAATGAATAAGCTGACCAGGGCTTATTCCACTTGGTGGACTCTAGTAAATTTTACCTATGATCCCATCCTTAACATGGCTACTGCTTTAGTGCTTACTATACGTAATGCCACAGTTTATGTTATCCACCCCATCACTGCACTAGGATTAAACCATGAGGAGACAGTGCTCTATCCTTCGGAGCATAGAAAATGGGCACAGATGGGGAGTAGGAAATTGCAGACTTTAAATCTAGAATCATGTGTTACCTGGGAGCAACAAGGATTTATCTGTGTGTCCTGGTTTCAGTTAGGACAGAGTTATTTTTCCTCCTAGTAGCTGGTAGAGTGCTATGTTTTGGATTAGGATGAGAAGAGTGCTGATAACATGCTGATGTTTTAATTGCTGCAATGCAATGCTTACACTAAGCCAAGGACTTTTCAGGTTCTCGCTCTGTCCTGCCAGCGGGCAGGCTGGGGGTGCAGCAAGAGCTG
>NW_023308002.1:0-1237 GCF_011077185.1 Oxyura jamaicensis
GGATCCGTGGAAGCCATTTGGGAAACAAAACTTAGAGGTAGGAAGCAAAATTTTGTGGAGGTGCAGAGCTGATGGGCATATTGAGCAGAATGCTCCTAAAGGCGTTTGTGTCCTTTTCCCTCCTGACAACAACAACACTTCCTTCCCAGGAAGGGAGTAGTTGACAGAGTTGAGACAGATACTCTGAGATCATGAGAGTCATCAGAAAGCTGATCCCAAGAAAATATGGGGAGGTTAGGAGCATCCTGGCCAAGAGAGATGTGAGATTTGGGGTGGGAAGAGGAGCATGGCCAGCAGAAACTAATGATTTTGTAGAGGTAAGAGGGTTCATGTAATGCTGATGTTGTGGTAACACTGACTTAAAAGAGTCACGTATGGCCCTTACCTTAATTTAACCAGTGATTTGAATCCCTAAACCTAAATGCTCCTCCAACACTCTGACAGGAATCCCCTACTGCAATGACTGAACTCAAAGTATCCCTTCAAGCAAAACGCAGGCCATAGCCCCTTTCGCATTCCTACACTCTCTTACTCACCCAAATACCTTCTCTGGACACCAGTATTAAAATGCTCTATTCATCCCTAGACATCTGGGAAGACCTAAACAAAACCCCAAACCACAGAGCTTGTCCATACCCAGCCACAGAAGAACACCAGAACTTCCCAATAAACAGCTGTTTACTCTCTCATGCAGAAAGGGAGCCCGAGTCCCTAGGGGACTAGAGAGAGGTCACCTCTGCCTCAGGATCTCCCACTCAGGCAGGAGGAATGTGAGTGTGGCAGTGACTGCGGGGTCACTTCTGTCTCTGCAGTTGATAGGGCAGCAGCAGGAACGTGTCAGGGAAAGGGACTGTGAGGTCATTTCTGTCTGAAGGTGGCAGGTCACCTTGCCTTAGACCTGGCATCTGTACTTTTCGGTTGACATCTGCCAGTTGGCTTGTACAGTCATTCTTGTGGGAAGGTAAACCTCACAGGAGGCATACAAGGTGAGGAGCTTTATTTTTTTTACTAAAGAAATAAATAAATAAGTAATTGCTGCATGTTCCTTGGTTGGCAATAGGAAAAGCCCTTCTGCACCTGTGTGCAGCCAGGGCTCCAAAGAAAGCAGGGAGGAGCTGATGCAAAGGGGCTGTAACATCCAGCTGTGCAGACTTGAGTGAAGGCTGGGGTAAGGAAATGAGAAGCAAGCGCCAGGTGGCCAAGGAGAGCAATGTCAGGGCTGGGGTGGTGAGGAGCA
>NW_023308003.1:0-1049 GCF_011077185.1 Oxyura jamaicensis
AGCCAGGGGCTGTGGTGCCCTGCTACCCTGTGGAGACTTCCCCCATGCCCATGCTGCTCAGGGTGGGCGGCAGACTCAATTCCATGGGGAGCTCTTTTGCTGAGCCCCTTTCCATCTGCCCTGATGGCTCAGCAGCAGAGGACAGTGCTTGGCAGGGCCATGGGGTGTCTCTAAGGGCACAAAAGACAGGCGAGTGCTGCACCAGGTCTGGTCCATGAGGCCTCAAAAAGGTTATCCTCAATTACTGTGCAGTCTTATGGGCCTTTGCCTGCTGGCTCTTCACCACCTCTCCTGGCATGGCAGAGCTGTCCTTAGCCCATGGGCTCCTCACATTCCCCTTTTGCTTTACCAGACTCTTCTTTGCATGGCCATTAATTTGATGAGGTTCTATTCACTACCAACTCAGCATTGCGTGTTCTCCCTGGAGATCCCTTGACATTTCCTGGCAGCTCCAGATTCCTCTCCAGGCTGGCAGTGGCCATGAGCCCCACTGCAGGGGGGCGGTGCCACGCAGATGAGTCCACGACCAGTTGTTTTCAGGTGCTGCCATAAAGCTTTGGGTCAAGCCCTTGGTCCCTCACAGACTGTCCTTGAAGTTTAAGTCTGTGTTCTTCACGCCAGGAAGAACCTGATAAAACCCTATTTGTTACTGTGCTGCTAGCAGGGAGGCCAGCTGTGACCCTGGACTGCACAGTGCCTGCTGCTGCCTGCAGCCACAGGGATGCCACCAAAGAGACAACAGGACTGTCATCAAGGCACGTCAGACCTCAGGGCTTACCCAAATACAAGAGCACAAGAGAACAATGTGAAAGCCAAAAGACAGCAGCAGTGAAAAGGCCACGTCCTGCTGCTGGCCATGGCCATGGCTCCAGGGAAGCAGCAGCCCCAACCCAAAGGCAGCAGAGAGGCAGAGCCCAGCGGGCAGTGAGGGGCAGCCCTGAGGGCCGCTGGGGCTGCTCGTCCATGAGGCAGCTGGGCTCTTGGCCCTGAGCCCCTCCTGTGTGCTGGGGCTGCTCCCCCAGCTCCAGAGGAGATAGTAAGAGATGCCA
>NW_023308004.1:0-1000 GCF_011077185.1 Oxyura jamaicensis
TACGGAGTTAGGTAAATGACAACATGGGCTGTTCTCAGATTGAATACTGTTGAGCTAACACTTTTTCAACATGACTGTCCCTCAGGCAAGAGTGAGGACAGCTGGTGTGTCCATCAGTCCTGGTCTCAGCTGTCCTGTGTGGGCACCTCTGTAGGATGGTCACACTCAGGTGTTGCCCTGAAAAGAACCTGGATGCTGCTGAGAGCAGAGGAATCCAGGTTCAAAGGGCAGATCTCCAAACCCCTCACCCATCTCATCATACCTGAGGAGGATCTCAGCTCTCTGCTCTTTTCCAGGGACACAGAGGGATCACAGCAGCTGCCCACATTTAGCTATCCAGCAGCATTTCTATGGCCGTAGGACTGACGTCTCTTCTCCATGAGGCTGCTAAATAACACAGTGCTGCTCGGGCAGAGCTGTGCCCTTGAGCATGACAGCCTGCAGCCCAGCAGAAGCCCCAAGTAAAGTCAAATATCCTTAAATGTAGTGTCCTGAACAGAGAGCCAGATACTTCCCAGCCCTACAAACATTTCCCAGAGGCCCAAAATTTAGGAAGAAACATGGATGCTTTTTGTCCATGGACATATCTGAGCGACAGTAACAACATCATTAGTGTTTGAGCTGCATCTGAATTCTCATCCCCATAACTCCAGTGAGTAAAAGGAGCTTATAAAATTTCCATGACTTAACAGCTGGAGATCTATGCTTGATGAGAAAGGAGACTGGGGGTTGCTAAGGGGAAGGTGTCTACGCTGCAGGGATGGCAGGGAGATGCTCAAATCCCCCCTGCCATGTTGCCTCTGGGAGCAGCTCGCTCTCACTGCCAGCCCATGGCTCTGCTGCCTGCAGCTGTCCCTGCCTGCAGCTGGGTCTCTGTCCCCACGCCTCCTGCCTGCAGGTCACAGCCCCCATCCCACCCGCTGGGTGCTCAGCTCTGCCCTGCAGACACCTCGTGGCAGCAGGGCTCTGCCCAGGGGCAGCTGGCTGGGGGCACGTCCTA
>NW_023308005.1:0-5674 GCF_011077185.1 Oxyura jamaicensis
CCGTCGCCCGCGGCGCACAGCCCGACGGCCTCCCGGTGAGTCGCTCCCGACACTCCGACGCCCTTCCTCTCCGCGCTTGCCTCCCTTCCTGATTCTTGCCTTTCCCTCCCCACCCTCCTTCCCGTCCGGGGAGGTTTGCTGCTGCTGAAGACACAGGTTCCGTGCTGAGCATGCAGTGGGTGGCTGTCTGTCCCGCAGTGTTACAGATGGTGTGGAAGGCAGGAGACAAGATGGGGATTTTTCCTTCAGCTCTGCTCTAAATGGGCTTCTGTCTTTTTTCTGCCATGCCGTTTAGTGGCTGATTTCATCCCCTGATATGGATCATGCAGGATTTCCTCTCCTTTTTTGCTCTTCTGAGTATTTGTTCACTTTAGTTTATCAGGTAATTAGGATACATCATCCCAATAGCTTGTGTGTTTGATCAGTAATCTGAGATTGTCTTCAAAAAAATCTTAATTGTCGCATGTTTCTTTTACCTTTTTCTCCTCTATACTCGAAGCAACTTTTCTGTTGCTGTATGAAGATGTTCAGATGAAAGAAATGTCTGTATGTAAAGATGAAATATGATCACAAGTGTTTCATTTGAAAAGTGGTATTTGTGAAAGGCAAATTTTGTTGGAGGAAATAGGAGTGTGTGAACCTTGACCTCTCAAGAATGGGAGAGGCTTTGCTAGAAGTCACATAGTATTGCAACAGCTTTGTCTTGGCTCTCATCACTTTAATTTGTGTTGCATAATACATGGTGAGATTGAGGAATTGAGCCTGAAGAGTGAGAGTGAAGTCCATTTTTGTCCTGCAGTTTTGGCAGTTTTGCCTTGTTTGCTGGCAATGTCAAAAGCAGGCCTTATTGTGGCACAGAACCTTGAAAAGAGTTGGAGATCTGTTATTAATTGTTGGACAGGGGAAGCTGTTTGCATACAGATCTTGAAAGTTTACTGATGTGCAGTTAGTCTTTGATATCCTTATGTTTCCCTAAAATATCCCAGAATGATAAGCCCTTATTCTTGGTCAACATACACTTAGAAGCTGGTCATTGAGAGTGGTGCAACTGAATGCTGTTAATGTGGAGGAAAGAGGTTGAGAGGTCATTTCTGAATTTGACAAGAAGGTGTGTCAGTGGTGATATTGTTTGAACAGTGGTATGTTTTTATTCTGAATGGCAATTTCTGCATCATATATTAAGTTTGATTTCATAATTTGGACAATTCCTGCAACATTTTTGCACCATTTGATCCTGGTTTTGCTGTCCTGAAAGGCAATGCTAATCTGCTGATACTAAAATGTTCTGCACAGAAACTGTGTATGTAGAGCTATGATGACTGTGTGTAATGGTTTCTAATACCTATGAAAATCCACCATAATCCACCCATATCTGCATTGTGCTATAACATTTCTCCCTAGTTGTAATTACACTTTCAGGCCTTTCTTTGCATGAAGGCTGTGTTTTGTATTTCCCATTTCTGAATAGGCCTTTTACATTTGAAAATACAAAATCTTTATTGCAGCAAATCGTTATCTCCCTTGAGAAGGTTCTATCATCCATCTGGAGACAAATATTGGTGTATAAGGGAAATGAAACAGAAGTTCAAACTGAAACTGTCTTCATTGCTCACACGACTTTCCATGAGAAAGGGTCCCATAGTAGGGCTTTCCTTTTACAGTTTTATTTTCATTGGAGATAAGCAGGCCACATCATGGAAAAAATGGAAGAGAGCAGATGAACTTTTCTTAAAATGAAGTCCAGATGAACACTCTAGGGCTTTGCTTGCAGCATGACACCTGAGTCATTTCTTGGTGGTCTAGGGAGGAATTGTCCTGTGCAGAGAGAAGACTGTGCCACATTCCTGGTGATTTTCTTTTCCACACTTTCTCTTTGAGTGCTTCCTTTTGCTGCTTCTCTGATTTTTTTTTTTCCTGGTCTTTTGTCTATGTGTGTAGGTTGAGTGATCAGTAGCAGCATGATGTTGATGAATGTGTTATGTGTTCATGTGCCTTGCTCATGTAAACCATGAGCTGAGTATTTCAACAGAGTTAGAGCTTGTGTAGAAGGATGGAGACTTGTGAGTACTTGTCCATTCTCTTCCATTTTTTATTTCTCTGGGTAGTGGATCTAAATATAATGTTCATAAAAGAGGCATGTCTGCATGGAGCAGTGCTTGCTCTTAAAGTTGAGGGACATTCCCTTACACATATATTTACAATGACCCAGTGTCTGGAGAGCTAATCCTCTCTGTCTTTCCCTTTATCTCTTTAGTAGGCCTTAGAAACTTGCAGAGAAATGTAGCTCCCTTCATGGTATAATTTGATGGTGCGGTTCTATGTGGTGCATAGTATTGGGAAAAGATCTGTTGAACATTTCCTTTGATGAGACTTGCTTGCAAATTCTGAGGGTGAAAAAAGGTTTGAAATTGTGGAAGGTTTGAGTTGTCAGGTTTGGGGGAGTGTTGTGTGAGGGGCTATAGAAAGACAGATGCTCCTTTCTCTGCTAGTTTTGTATTTCATTCCACCCATAGCTGTGGTTTATGCACTTTGAAGTCTGTCTGCTGATTAATTTTTGCCTGAGGTATGTTATTGATCTTGTATTGGGATTTTTGGGTTGCCTTATGTGGAGTTAATTCCCTACTATCTACCTTACATGCTCTACTACTATGAATACTGAAAAACATCCATGTGTGTAACCTAGATGGATATCATTTATTCTTTTCATAATGTTTGTATTACATCACAGTAATGTGGTGGAAAAAAATCATGTTTGGTGCTATCCATGTTGCATGTGAAGAAATGTGCTGGGCGATTGCTCACTTGATGATGTTCTTCTGCCTGTTATGAAGAAAGAAGGCAATCATAAAAGTTGGGAGTAGTTTGGAAACTCTTCCAGCAAGTATGGAAGAATTGCATATGTTTAAGTGGTTTAGCAGCAAATCCTTTTCTCACTTGAAAAGGCCCTATCAGCCATTTGAAGACAAATTTTTGTGTATAAGGGAAACAAAACAGAAGCTCAAACTGATTCTGTCTTCATTGCTCTCAAGACGTAGCATGAGTAAGGGTCCCTTATTAAGGCATTTACATGTGGTATGAGCTTTTATTGGGATCCTTGGGAGAGCCTTCCAGGAAATTCATTCCCTATTATCTACCTTACATGCCCTACTACTATGAATACTCAAAAATATTAATGTGTATAACTTAGCTGCATATTGTTTATTCTCTTCACAGTGTTTACATTACATCCTGATAATGTGATGAAACAAATTGTCTTTTGATTTGTCCATGGTGTAGTCTTTGTGAATGTTGCAAAGAAATGTGCTGGGCAATTTGTCATTAGATGATGTCTTTTTGGCTTTTGTGAAGAGGGAAAGCAATTACAGCAGCTGTGAATAGTTTGGGAATTCTTCATGTGTGAAGGTCTCTTGTTGGAAAGTCGAGTCTTAGAACACTGACATCTGAAGAACGCAGCTGGAAGTGGCCTTGCTGGCAGACATATGGTATGCCCAATATTTACACTAGCAATGCGAAATCCACCATTAACGCATGTCACTGAGCTCTACATCTACACACTTTTTGAAGATCTCCAAGGATGGTGACTCAACTACTTCCCTGGGCAGCCTGTCTGAAACTTCACAACACCTTCAGGGAAGAAATATTTCCTAATATCCAACGTAAACCTCCCCTGATGCAACAAGATCCCATTTCCGCTCATCTTAACACTTGGTGCTTGGGAGAAGAGAACAATCCCCACTTCTCTATAGCCTTCTTTAAAGTAATAGTAGTTCACGATAAGGTCTGCCCTGAGCCCCCTTTTCTCCAGGCTCAACAACCCCAGGTCCCTCAGATGCACCTTGTAAGTCTACTTCTCTAAACTATTCAAGAGCTCTGTTTACCCTTCTGTGGACATGCTCTAGCACCTCAATATCCTTCTTGTAGTGAGAGGCTCAAATGTGAAGATAGTATTTGAGGTGTGGCCTAACCAGAGATGAGTACAGAGGGACAGTCACATCCCTAGACCTTCTGGCCAGAATATTTCTGATACAAGCTAGGATGCTGTTGGCTTTCTTGGCCACCTGAGCACACTGCTGGTTCATATTTAGTCATCCATCAACCAGTCCTCAGCAGTTCCTTTCACCTGGGCAACTTTCCAGCCACTCTTCCCCCAGCCTGTAGCATTGAATGGGGTTGTCTGAACCCAAGTTCAGGACCTGTTACTTTGCCTTGTTGAACCACATACTGCTGGCATCGGCCCATCGGTCAACCCTATCCAGATCTCTCTGCAGGGCCTTTCTACCCTTGAGCAGATCAACCCTCATGTCTAACCTAACTTGGTGTCATCTGAAAACTTACTGAGTGTGCACTCGATGCCCTCATCCATATCTTATTAAAGATACTGAAGAGAACTGACCCTGATACTAAGCCCTGGGGACACCAGCCTTCACTGCTAGCCACCTGTTGTGTTGGACCTCACCAGATAGCCAGGTCTGCTGATAAATGGTGGAAAGTAGCTTGGTGAGAACTTCCACTAACTCCCTCAGTACCCTCATGTGGATCCCTTCTGGTCCCATATACTTGCATAGGTCTAAATAGTTTTTCAGGTTTGTGACCATTTCCTCGTGGATTATGAGGTCTTCATTCTGTTCCCCATGCCTATCTACTAGATGGTCAGGGGATGGGGTACCCAGAGAAAAATTGTTCTTGCTTCTAAAGACTGAGGCCAAAAGGCATTAAGGAACTAATCTTTTGTCACTGTGTTTCCCCTCCCATCCAATAAAGGATGGAGATTCTCTTTAGTCCTCCTTTTCTTGTTTATGTATTTATATAAATATTTTTATTTTCTTTTAGAGCAGTAGCCAGCTTTAGCTCCAGTTGGGCTTTGGCCCTTCTAATTTTCCCTGTGAACAGCCTCACAACATCTTTACAGGTGTCCTGAATGTTGCAGGTGAATCCCTTGAATTTCATTTTAGATAAAAATATGGCAGATCAAAAAAAAAAGAAAAAAGAAAAAAAAAAAAAAAAAGAACATCTGGAGGATGACAGTGAAGTCCTTCCCTTGTGTAATTTTCACATTTTTGCCTCATTTGCTGCTGCTGTCTCAACTGGGGGTCAGTGTGTCTGAGAACCCTAAAAAGACTGAAAGATCGGTTAGAACTGTGGGACTGGTAGAGAAATATTTTTCCAAACCTTCAAAGTTTTTCTCCTGTGGAGAGAAATACTTTGATATATTTCTCTTTCAATAAAATTAGTTTCAATAAAAACATCAGTGAATTATGTCCTGTCTTTTCTGACATATGGCAAGAAGTAGGATGTTGCCAAGATGCAGATAAAGTCTGTGACTGCAGAGTACAGAGGTTCAGAGCCAGGCTTAGAGCCTGGAAAATAGTTGGATCAGTGTGTCTTTGGCTGGGGAATGCTTTGGTTTCATGCCTGATGGCAAGGGCTATGCCATTTCTGTTCTGATCAAGGTGTCCCTGTCCTCCACTCAGCCCATGACCGCCCTGAAGACCAGAATGCATTCGATCGTTTCCTCGAAGAAGAAAAGGCAAAAGCACGGGCTCTAGGCCGTGTCGCAGGGGAATGTACCGTGGCGCCATGTCAGCGGGGACCGAAGGTTTCCACGGAAGAGGCAGGCCGGCAGCGCTGTGTGAGCCGTGCGTGCAGTGCCGGGCGGCGGCTGCGGGCGCCGCTG
>NW_023308006.1:0-2211 GCF_011077185.1 Oxyura jamaicensis
CTTAATGTAATGTACTCAAGTAGGGGAAAGGTGAATTGGTATCATTTGTTTTAAAAAGTCATATGGTGGATTTGTTTGTTTGTTTTTTTCTAAGTTTGTACTAATATAAAAATCACGAGCACGCTTGTTGAAAAGTAAAAGTTATTCTTATGTAAGTGCATTTACTCTATTTTTGAACAAACAGAAGTATCAAATACTTGTTTAAATATTAAGTTGGTGTTTTGAGCCTGCAAAATTTAATATTGGCTCTAAAACTCTGCTTTCATAAATACCATTTGTTATACCACTCTATTTCTGATGTTTGCATAATCACAGAAGGACCTCAAAACTTGAATACACAGACTGAAATAAAAGCTGAGAGCCTTGAATATGTCAGTGTGCTATAGAGTGGCCTTTGAGGACTGTCATGATAGCCCTTTTACATTACATTACAAAGTTAATGTTTTAGTCCTAAACTTTCAGGACCTCTTAGTACAGAAGAAAGCTTTCTACAATTACTGATGTGAATTTCTCTAAAAATGTATATTTTTGTGTCCAGTTGTATTATTCAAGTGTTCCTTTGTATCAATTTATGTATGCTTCTGTTGTGGTTTAACCCGGCCGGCAGCTAAACACCACACAGCCGTTTGCTCGTCCTCCCCCCTCTATGGGATAGGGGAGAGAAACGAGAAAAACTGAAGCCTGGGGGTTGAGATAGAGACAGTTTATTGGGACAGAAAATAATAATAATGATGTGTATGGAGCGGGTGGTGCATGGTGCAGTTGCTTGCTATCCGCTGACCGATGCCCAGCCTGTCCCCAGGTGGCTGGCCCCCCCACCCCGGCTAGCCACCCCTATGCATTGTTTAGCATGACATCAGATGGTATGGAATACCCCTTTGGCCAGTTTGGGTCAGCTGTCCTGGGTCTGTCCCCTCCCAGCTCCTGCTGCACCCAGCTCCTGCTGCACCCCCAGCCTGCCCGCTGGCAGGACAGAGTGAGGAGCTGAAAAGTCCTTGGCTTAGTGTAAGCACTGCTCTGCAGCAATTAAAACATCAGCGTGTTATCAACATTAGTCTCATTCTAAATCCAAAACATAGCACTCTACCAGCTACTGGGAGGAAAATTAACTCTATCCTAAGTAAACCAGGACAGCTTCTAAAACAAAGAAGGGAGAGTAGGGGTGTGAAACCTAGGAAAAGATAGATAAAGTATGCTATGTTTTTTAATTTTTTTAATCGATGGACGGAAGGTCCTTGCATCTGTCCGTGCAGGAGAAAAAGCGACAGACAGATCTAGGAGACAGATCTGGGAGAAACTCAGTTAAAGGAAGAGCACAAGTCATGGAAAAATAAATAAATAAATAAAAATAAAAAATTACAGCACCAATTACTGGGAAGGGCCCTACACTCTAATAACTTGGGGGCCGAGGTTGTGCTTGTGTTTTAACAGAAGCCGGTCCTAGATGGATGTCAGCACCATGAGTCTGTCCGGCCGTCTCATCATCTGCCTTAACATGATCACAGCACCCTCCTCTGCGGTTTGGACTCCAGCTCAAACAAAAAACAACGTCTGGGAGTGTCTGGCCGGCATATGCAGGACCTACAAACAAGGACTCCAGGAGCTGGAGGGGCAGCCAAACCCCCCCCCTGGCTGGGCAGCACTCAGTACCTGCCTTTCCCAGGGATGTGGTTACAAAGTTTGTTAAAGATAGAATTAGTATGCCTGGTAGTTTTTCTCTGTGTTTTAGTTTGTGTTAATCGTGCTTTCTTCATTTGTGTTAATCATGCTTTTTTATGTTAAAGAAGGGGGAGATGTGGGAGTGTGGCCATGGGGGTCGACAAGCCCCATGGTTGGTGATATCATCAGGAATGTAAAGAGTTTGGAGAAGGGAACAAAGAGGGGTGATTCAGAAAATGCCTTGCTGTTTTGGGTTGCTTGTTCTCCGGAACGGTGGTAAAAATGTTATTAGAACACTTAATACCTAGATATGGGATAATCCAGTCCATTGATTCTGATCAGGGCACACACTTTCCTTCTAAAATAATAAAATTATTATGTCAATCATTAGGTTTTCAGTGGGAATACCACACTCTGTGGCACCCACAAAGCTTGGGAAAGTAGAAAGAATGAATCAACGTGACATCTGTGAGAAACAAATTAGGTGGCAAATAGCACTGGACTCCCTAGAAATTGATGGCTTCCTCTAACTGGCACTTATGCTGCAGCTGG
>NW_023308007.1:0-1313 GCF_011077185.1 Oxyura jamaicensis
CAGAAGGAAAAGTTGAAGTGCCTTGGAGTATTAATGGGCCCCACTGAGGGCTGTTACTAACCAAGCCACCCCAGGGACTTGGTAGTGCAGCTAATTGAGGCCATGATTAGAGACAGGCAAAGGCACTGTGCTGCCAAATGTCTTGGTTTGCTTGGATGAAGCAGAAGGGCCAAGGCCTACCAGCAGGTAGTGGAGGGGAGATCCTGTACCCCATGTGTAGCTCAGGGCTTTTCCTGGGCATCTGTGGCATGGGGTGGGCAGTGTGATGCCATGAGAAGAAGAGTGGTATGACACCTCCGTTTGCACAGGGTGGCAAGGAGGCAAAGAGGCCCCATTGCAATGCCTACATCTCATCTCCTCATCAGCTCTAGACAAAGGGACAAAACCTGAGGACTGTTGTGGCCTGCCATTCTTGCCAGCACCCTCTGCCTTCTCCTCTGCAGGTTTCCCTGTGCTGTCCCACACTTTCACCTATTTACTTGAAGTCTGCAGACACCTATTTCTGTTCACAACCGTTTAGGAGAGGGTTTGAAGGTGAGGAGGTTAATGCCCAGGAGGACAGGGTTTGGATGTCAGCTTTCATGTGTGGCATTAGGGACTATGGTGAACTGTGGTTAGAGTATGGGCAAGCTCTTTGGCTTAGGGTTTTGTTTAGGTCTCCAAGAAGACCTCAGAGCATTTTGATGCTAGTGTGAAAGGCAGGGATCAGGGTGAGCAAGAGAGGAAATGGAATGGAAAGGGGTTATGGACTAATTTCATCTTCAAGGGATATTTTGGTCCAACATTAGAGCAGTGGATACCTGTCAGGGTGTAGAGTGGCATTTCGATTTTGGTATGAATGTTGCTGGTTCAAATAGGGTAAGGGCCTCACATGACTGCTTTGAGTAAGCTTTATGGTGGGATCAACATCACCTGAATATTCAAACTTCTCCAAAACCAAACTCCTCTTCCTTCCCCCATATCTCAAATCTCTCCTGGCCAGGCTTCTCCTGACTTCCACACATCAGTCATCTTCTTAGGGGCAGCTTTCTGATGTCTTTCATGAACTCAGAGTAGCTGTCTCACCTCTGTTGGCTCCTCTGTTCCTGAGAAAGAAGCAGCTCCTAAGCCAGCAGGGAGGTGGACACAAAGATCTGTAGGAGCACCCTTCACAATGTGCCCAGTGACTCTGCCACACCACAAAACTGTGCTTCCTACCTTCAGTTTTGGTTCCAGAATGGACCTATGGACACAGGGTAAGATTTCCAGGCCCTCATGCAGGCTGTATGTTCCCCCAGGCATCTGGGAGGCAGTGGCCCCCTCTGTAGAAAGCT
>NW_023308008.1:0-2833 GCF_011077185.1 Oxyura jamaicensis
GCAAAGGGGCTGTAACATCCAGCTGTGCAGACTTGAGTGAAGGCTGGTGTAAGGAAATGAGAAGCAAGCACCAGGTGGCCAAGGAGAGCAATGTCAGGGCTGGGGTGGTGAGGAGCAAGGTTGTCTCTGCAGCGTCAGACCTCAAGAGTCTGCTTTTCCTCCCTAGAAAGCTCTCCAAGGGAGATCAAATCAATAAGGGAATAAGGCTCTAAACCAACATTCAAATAAGCGCATCCTTTAAGATGAGAAAAGATTTTTATGAGGTGCTTTTTGAAGACTTCCTCCTTAACTACACCATGAAAGCTCTCCAATTAGCTGTACAAGCCTTGAAGTCTTGAACAAAACTATGCAAGAGATGTTGGGAGTTTCTTCATTTGAACGAGTTCCATGGTGTCTTTTGGTGCTGAGGCGATGATGCTGAGGTCCTGAGAGGAGAATGATGCAATTGCTTCAGAAAGTCAAGGCAGAAGGAAAAGTTGAAGTGCCTTGGAGTATTAATGGGCCCCACTGAGGGCTGTTACTAACAAAGCCACCCCAGGGACTTGGTAGTGCAGCTAATTGAGGCCATGATTCCAGACAGGCAAAGGCACTGTGCTGCCAAATGTCTTGGTTTGCTTTGATGAAGCAGAAGGGCCAAGGCCTACCAGCAGGTAGTGGAGGGGAGATCCTGTACCCCATGTGTGGCTCAGGGCTTTTCCTGGGCATCTGTGGCATGGGGTGGGCAGTGTGAGGCCATGAGAAGAAGAGTGGTATGACAGCTCCGTTTGCACAGGGTGGCAAGGAGGCAAAGAGGCCCCATTGCAATGCCTACATCTCATCTCCTCATCAGCTCTAGAGAAAGCGACAAAAACCTGAGGGCTGTTGGGGCCTGCCATTCTTGCCAGCACCCTCTGCCTTCTCCTCTGCAGGCTTCCCTGTGCTGTCCCACACTTTCACCTCTTTCCTGGAAGTCTGCACACACCCATCTCTGTCCACCACCTTCCTCTCATCCCAGCATTCCCATCATTTCACCAATGTCTCGCCAGCCCTCACCAGCTGATCCTTGAAACTCAGAGCCATGGTCTGATCACAGACACTCTTTGGGTGACCTCTGGCACCACAGCACTACCCTTAGTCGGACTTTTCTTCCTTCTCATGGCCAGTGCCAACATTCCAGGGTACACTTTATGGATATTATTTCTCTCCTGCTCTTTCCTACTACCATAGAAAGCTCCATCAGGGTGGAAACCACTCCTAAAGGAGGCATCCCAACCCATCAGGCTGCTTGCGGCCTGGCAGCACACCAGACACAAGTCACCTCACCAGCATCTCCCAAGCCATGGGCCTGCTGCTGGCCTTGCAGCTTCTTGGCTAGACACAGCCAAGCCTTGTGCCTCCTGCTCTCCAGTTACAGACTCAAGCAGCAGGGGCAGGCCAACCCATACTGGGGCCTTCTTTCTGTCTGGTTGTGTTGGGTCTGTCTGGGATGGAGTCATCTTTCCCTGCAGTAGCCCACACAGTGCTGTGCTCTGCACTTGTAGCTGGAACAGCACTGGTATCACTCCAGTGTTGTGTCTATTGCTGCATAGTGCTGGCACAACATCAGAACTCCTTCCAGGCCCCCAGGAGCCAGCAAGCTGGGGGTGGGCAATTGATGGGGAGGGGACATCACCAGGGCAGCTGACCTAAACCAACCAAAGGGATATTCCATAATGCCTGATGTCACACTCAGAAATAAAAGGGGGCCTCTCACGGAGGAGGGGCTCTCCTGAACAACCGGTACACGTTTTGAGGCCCTGCTTCCCGGGACGTGGCTGAACATCGCTTGTTGATGGGAAGTAAATAACTTTTTTTTTCCTTTCTCTCTGTGCTTCCGCGTGGCCTTGTTGTTTCTTTTGCTTCTCTTTCTCCCCATTCCTCTTCCCTTTAATTAAATCATTCTCATCTCAAACCTCGAGCTCTTTGTGTAGTCTTTTCTCCCCCTTCCTCTTTGAGAAGGGGAGGAATGAGAGAGTGGTTGTGGTGGAGCTCGGCTGCCCACTCGAGTAAAACCATCACAGTCCTCCTGGTATGGAGGCAGAGGGGATCCCACACTCAGCATGCCAACCAGGTGCCTTCTGCTGGCCTACCAGGGCCACTGGCTGATGGCAGTCCAAAAATACAGATCCCAGGTAGGAGTCAAGGGTGACCTGTCAGCTACTTCGTGCAGAAGTGACCTCACAGTCCCTTTCTGTGACACGTTCCTGCTGCTGCCCTATCAACTGCAGAAACAGAAGTGACCTCACAGTCACTGCCACAGTTACATTCATTCCTCCTGCTGGGGCAGGAGATCCTGGGGCAGAGCTGAGCTCATCAGAGCATTCCCACCCATCTCCTCCTTGTGGCCCACACGTTGATCACATCCATGGCCCCTCACATTCATTTGGTGATAGGGTTTGGGTTAGGACTCTCAAGCAGTTTTCTAGTGTTAAATAGACCATTTTAATGCTAGTCTGAAGGGCAGGGATCAGAGTGATTAAGGGTGTAAGAGCAAGGGGAAGGGGCTATGGCCGGAGTTTTGCCCTCAAGGAATACTTTGAGGTCAGGCATTACAGAAGTGGATTCCTGTCAGGCTGTGGAGTAGCATTCTGTTTCAGGAATCAAGTTTACTGGGTGAAGCTGGCAAAGAGCCTCATATGACTGTTTTAAGTCACGGTTCCAGCAGCATCAGCATAACCTCAACCCTCTTCCCTCTACAAAATCCTTAATTTCTGCTGGATAAACCCCTATTCCCTCCCCCAAATCTCACGTCTCTCCAGTCCAGGCTACTTCTGACATCCCCATCTCAGTCATCTTCTTGGGATCAGCTTTCTGA
>NW_023308009.1:0-1160 GCF_011077185.1 Oxyura jamaicensis
TTCGCCTATTATGAATAACATTATGAGCGATTTACAGAAGAAGGTGGACAATATATTGCTCAAGAAAAACACCCAGTCATCACTTTCCACATGGCAACCTTGATCTCCTTGTTCCTCATGCTGTAGATGAAAGGGTTCGCTACTGGAGGCAGCACCAAGTACAGGAATGCCAGAACAAGGTCCAGGGAAGGGGAGGAAATCGAGGGGGGCTTCAGGTGGGCAAAGATAATTGTGCTGAGAAAGAGGGAGACCACAGCCAGGTGAGGGAGACACGTGGAAAATGCTTTGTGCCGTCCCTGCTGTGAGGGGATCCTCAGCACAGCCCTGAAGATCTGCACATAGGACAGAGCAATGAAAACAAAACACCCCAATAACAGAAAAGCAGTAGCTGTAGTAAGTTGAGATTCCCTTATGTTGGAGTCTGAGCAGGAGAGCTTGAGGATCTGGGGCATTTCACAGAAGAATTGGTTGACGACATTGCCACAACAGAGAGGCAGGGAAAATGCATTGGCAATGTGCAGAACAGCAAGGAGAAAGCCACTGCCCCAGGCAGCCGCTGCCATGGTGGCACAGGCTCTGATGCCCAGGAGGCTCCCATAGTGCAGGGGCTGGCAGATGGCAACGTAGCGGTCGTAAGACATGACAGTGAGAAGGGAATACTCTGAACCGAGCAAGAAGAATAAAAAGAAGAGCTGTGCAGCACACCCTTGATAGGAGATGGCCCTGGTGTTCCAGAGGGCATTGGCCATGGCTTTGGGGAGAGTGGTGGAGATGCAGCCCAGGTCAAGGAGGGCGAGGTTGATGAGGAAGAAGTACATGGGGGTGTGGAGGCGGTGGTCGCAAGCTACGGCAGTGAGGATGAGGCCATTGCCCAGGAGGGCAGCCAGGTAGATGCCCAGGAAGAGCGCAAAGTGCAGGAGCTGCAGCTCCCGCGTGTCTGCGAATGCCAGCAGGAGGAACTCGGTGATGGAGCTGCTGTTACACATTTACTGCCTCTGAGCAAGGGAGCCTGTCCAAAAGAAGCAAAGACAGTGCAAAATGTAAGGACTTTTCTGACCCAAATCCATTGCATGTCTCAACAAACCCCACACAAACAACAGACTGCCTCTCTCCTTTCAGGACGATCTTTCTGCCGCTCCTTGTCCTTTCTCTGGTTGGTG
>NW_023308010.1:0-2430 GCF_011077185.1 Oxyura jamaicensis
TCCTGGATTCTTTTATTCAATTTAAGTACCCATGATGCCCGGTTACACAGCTACATGAGAGGATTGCATCAAATTAAATATCATAATCAAGAGATTATGAGATAACTATAAAATATTGAAAGAAATTTTCACACTTGTAAGAAAGTAATAATACATTGAAAGAAAAACAGATTGTCATAATATTTTTTGAGAGTTCTGTTAAGGTAATTGGCCCTTTATCAATGTTGGATGAGCATGTATCCAAAGACTTTCCTCAAGGCATCCTTGAGCTCCTGGTTCCTCATGCTGTAGATGACGGGGTTCACTGCTGGAGGCACCACCGAGCACAGAACTGCCACCTCCAGGTCCAGGGATGGGAATGATTTGGAAGGTTTCAGGTAGGCAAAAAGGGCAGTGCTGACAAAGAGGGAGACCACGGCCAGGTGCGGGAGGCACGTGGAAAAGGCTTTGTGCCGGCCCTGCTCAGAGGGCATCCTCAGCACAGCCCTGAAGACCTGCACATAGGACACCACAATGAAAATGAAACAACCAAAGCCTAAAGCAGCACTAAGCATAAGAAGTCCAATTTCCCTGAGATAAGAGCTGGAGCAGGAGAGCTTGAGGATGTGGGGGATCTCATGTGTCCCTTGGCTGTCAGTGCCCTCTCCCCTGTCCCATGGGATGACAAAGCCATGGGTGAGACACGTTACCCTTAGGTGCTTGTTTCCCTTATGGATTAGGGAAAAGCTGAAACCTCTGACATGCCAACCCCTATCCAGAGCTCTTCCTCTATGGGGGCTCCCAGCTCCTTAGGAAGAGAGGATGTCCCCAAGTGTGTGCAGAGCAGGTGCATCTGCTGTCCTGTCATGGAGACCAGCCAATAGGAGCCTAAAGGCACCAATCCCAGCCAGGAGGCAAGGGGTGACCTGTCAGCTACTTCCAAAGAAAGCCCACTCACAGCCACTTCACATCCATGAGCTTTGTGCTGGACTAGAGGTGCTAAGGCACCACTGCTCTTGTCATACCACACCTCCAAAACACCCAGCACTGGTGCTCCCTGGCCATGTTGCTGGGCCACAACACTTCTCCCCTCCACCTCTGCACACAGGCACTGTCCCTGCAGCCAAAAAAGGCCTCAGGGGAAGGACAGAAGACAAAAAGGCACTTTAATTGGTTTAAATACACAAGCAAAATAAAGAAATGTATTTATCTCTGGAAAACATTTGATAAAATATAATTGGGAAAAAGAAAAAAAAAAAAAAAACAACACAAGAAAGTAAGACCCACTGGCTTCACCTATCATGGGTAATATTACGAATGATTTACAGAAGAAGGCGGACAATATATTGCTCAAGAAAAACACCCAGTCATCACTTTCCACATGGCAACCTTGATCTCCTTGTTCCTCATGCTGTAGATGAAGGGGTTCGCTACTGGAGGTACCACAAAGTACAGGAATGCCAGAACAAGATCCAGGGAAAGGGAGGAAATCGAGGGGGGCTTCAGGTGGGCAAAGATAATTGTGCTGAGAAAGAGGGAGACCACGGCCAGGTGAGGGAGACACGTGGAAAAGGCTTTGTGCCGGCCCTGCTGTGAGGGGATCCTCAGCACGGCCCTGAAGATCTGCACATAGGACAGAGCAATGAAAACAAAACACCCCAATAACAGAAAAGCAGTAGCTGTAGTAAGTTGAGATTCCCTTAGGTAGGAGTCTGAGCAGGAGAGCTTGAGGATCTGGGGAATTTCACAGAAGAACTGGTTGAGGGTATTGCCACAACAGAGAGGAAGGGAAAATGTATTGGCCGTGTGCAGGAGAGCAAGGAGAAAGCCACTGCCCCAGGCAACTGCTGCCATCTGGGCACAAGCTCTGCTGCCCAGGAGGCTCCCGTAGTGCAGGGGGTTGCAGATGGCAACGTAGCGGTCGTAGGCCATGACAGTGAGAAGGAAATACTCTGAACTGAACAAGAAGACTAAAAAGAAGACTTGTTCAGCACACCCTTGATAGGACATGGCCCTGGTGTTCCAGAGGGCATTGGCCATGGCTTTGGGGAGAGTGGTGGAGATGCAGCCCACGTCAAGGAGGGCGAGGTTGAGGAGGAAGAAGTACATGGGGGTGTGGAGGTGGTGGTCGCAGGCTACGGCAGTGAGGATGAGGCCGTTGCCCAGGAGGGCAGCCAGGTAGATCCCCAGGAAGAGCGCAAAGTACAGAAGCTGCAGCTCCCGCGTGTCTGCGAATGCCAGCAGGAGGAACTCGGTGATGGAGCTGCTGTTACACATTTACTGCCTCTGAGCAAGGGAGCCTGTCCAAAAGAAGCAAAGACAGTGCAAAATGTAAGGACTTTTCTGACCCCAATCCATTGCATGTCTCAACAAACCCCACACAAACAACATACTGCCTCTCTCATTTCAGGACGATCTTTCTGCCGCTCCTTGTCCTTTCTCTGGTTGGTG
>NW_023308011.1:0-2801 GCF_011077185.1 Oxyura jamaicensis
CCCTCAGGAAGTTCGCCATCTGACACCAAGTTAGGAGTGAGTGTTGGTCTGCTCAGTGGTAGGTGGGCTCTGCAGAGAGTCCTGGCTAGGCTGGACCCATGGGCCAAGGCCAACCTTATCAAGTTCATAAAGGTTATGTATCAGGTCCTGCACGTGGGGCACGACAACCCCATGCAATGCTGGGGAGGAGCATGTGGAAAACTGCCCAGCGGAAATGGCCTTGGGGTGTATTGGTTGATAGTCGGCTGAACACAAGCCAGCAGTGTGCTCAGGTTGCCATGAAGGCCACCAGCATCCTGGCTTGGACCAGGAATCCTGTGGTCAGCAGAAGTAGGGAAGAGGTTGTACCTCTGTACACAGCCCTGATGTGGCCACACCTGGAGGACTGCATTGAGGTCTGGGGACCCAGTGTAAGAAGGATATGGATCTGTTAGAATGAACCCAGAGGAGAATCACAAGGATGATCAGTGGGGTGGAGTACCTCTCCTCTGAAGACAGGCTCTGGGATTCTTGGCTGTTCAGGCTGTAGAAAAGAAGGCTCTGGTGAGACCTTATAGTGGCCTTTGAATGCATAAGGGGGGCTGTAGGAAAGGTGGGGAGGGACTCTTCATCAAATAGTGCAGTGATCGGACTAGGGGAAATAGTTTTAAGGTAAGAGGGGTCACTGCTGTAGTAACAGTGACTTACAACAGACATATATTGCCCTTACCTTATTTTAACCACTAATTTGAATCCCTAAACCTAAATGCTACTCCAACCCTCTGACAGGAATCCATGACTCTAATGCTTGAACTCAAAAGAGCACTTCAAGCAAAATTCAGCCCATAGCCCCTTTCCCTTCCTTTACTCACTTGCTCACCCTAATCCCTTCTCTTAACACTAGCAGTAAAATGCTCCCTCTAACCCTCGACTTCTTGGCAGACCTAAACAAAACCCTAAACCATAATGCATGCCCATACACAATGCACAGAAGAACACGAGAACTTCCCATTACATCTCTGTTTACTCTCTAACCCAGCATGGGGAGCCCTGGTCCCTGAAGGACTAGAGAGGTCAGCTTTGCCTCAGGATCGCCTGCCCCAGCAGGAGGAAAGTGACTGTGGCAATGACTGTGAGGTCACTTCTGTCCCTGCAGTTGATAGGGCAGCTATAGGATCATGTGACTGTGGAAGGGACTGTGAGGTCACTTCTGGCTGAAGTAGCTGACAGGTCACCCTTGACTCCTACCTGGGATCTGTACTTTTGGGCTGCCATCTGCCAATGGCCCTGGTAGGCCAGCAGAAGGCACCTGGCTGGCATGCTGAGTGTGGGATCCCCTCTGCCTCCATACCCACGAGGACCCAGACAGAAAGAAGGCCCCAGTATGGGTTGGCCTGCCCCTTCTGCTTGAGTCGGTGACTGGACAGCAGGAGGCACAAGGCTTGGCTGAGTCTAGCCAAGAAGCTGACAGGCCAGCAGCAGGCCCATGGCTTGGAAGATGCTGGTGAGGTGACTTGTGTCTGGTGTGCTGCCAGGCCGCAAGGAGCCAGATGGGTTGGGATGCCTACTTTGGGAGTGGTTTCCACCCTGATGGAGCTTTCTTTCGTAGTAGGAAAGAGTAGGAGAGAAAAAAACTGCCACCAAGTGTACTTTGGAAGGTTGGCACTGGACGTGAGAAGGAAGAAATATCTCACTAAGGGTAGTGCTGTGGTGCCACAGGTCACCCAAAGAGTGTCTGTGATCAGACCATGGCTTTGTGTTTCAAGGATCAGCTGGGGAGGGCTGGCGAGACATGGGTGAAATGATGGAAATGCCGGAATGAGAGGAAGGTGGTGGACAGAGATGGGTGTCTGCAGACTTCCAGGAAATAGGTGAAAGTGTGGGACAGCACAGGGAAGCCTGCAGAGGAGAAGGCAGAGGGTGCTGGCAAGAATGGCAGGCCCCAACAGCCCTCAGCTTTTTGTCCCTTTCTCTAGAGCTGATGAGGAGATGAGATGTAGGCATTGCAATGGGGCCTCTTTGCCTCCTTGCCACCCTGTGCAAACGCAGGTGTCATACCACTCTTCTTCTCATGGCATCACACTGCCCACCCCATGCCACAGATGCCCAGGAAAAGCCCTGAGCCAGACTTGGGGTACACGATCTCCCCTCCAGTACCTGCTGGTAGGCCTTGGCCCTTCTGCTTCATCCAAGCAAACCAAGACATTTGGCAGCACAGTGCCTTTGCCTGTCTCTAATCATGGCCTCAATTAGCTGCACTACCAAGTCCCTGGGGTGGCTTGGTTAGTAACAGCCTTCAGTGGGGCCCATTAATACTCCAAGGCACTTCAACTTTTCCTTCTGCCTTGACTTTCTGAAGCAATTGCATCATTCTCCTCTCAGCACCTCAGCATCATCGCCTCAGCACCAAAAGACACCATGGAACTCGTTCAAATGAAGAAACTCCCAACATCTCTTGCATAGTTTTGTTCAAGACTTCAAGGCTTGGACAGCTAATTGGAGAGCTTTCATGGTGTCGTTAAGGAGGAAGGTTTCCAAAAGCACCTCATAAAAATCTTTTCTCATCTTAAAGGATGAGCTTATTTGAATGTTGGTTTGGAGCCTTTTTCCCTTATTGATCTTGATCTCCCTTGGAGAGCTTTTTAGGGAGGAAAAGCAGACTCTTGAGGTCTGACACTGCAGAGACAACCTTGCTGCTCACCACCCCAGCCCTGACATTGCTCTCCTTGGCCACCTGGTGCTTGCTTCTCATTTCCTTACACCAGCCTTCACTCCAGTCTGCACAGCTGGATGTTACAGCCCCTTTGCATCAGCTCCTCCCT
>NW_023308012.1:0-6935 GCF_011077185.1 Oxyura jamaicensis
ACAAAAATCCTATTTGGGACTTAATCATTTATCACAATTGGGGGCTCATCCGGGATGGTCTTAGTTCCTGAATTCTGACTTGATCTAGGAGGGGCGCCCCACCATTTGGTGGCTCCTGTTCAAGTCAGGTCAGGACTAACACCATTCTGGACCTGAATAAAGGCAAGCAAAGAATTTGATTTTTTGATGAGCTTCCTTGCCGGCTGCAGCATTGTATTTTACCCGTAATTCTGCGTGAAGATCCGAACGAAGACGACGGAGTCGTAAGTATTTAAGGTGTATACCGTTCGGTTGGGTGGGATTCGGTTGCCTGTGTGTGTAAGAGTGTGACTGAGATGGAACCTAGTTCCAAAGCGAGTATGGAGGTCTTCTAACCGCGGTACCAATCTCCCGCGAGGGACTTGGCCGGTGAAGGACCAAAGTGATTCCTATAGGATTCGTGGTGGGTGATAGGTCCTAAGCCCCCTGCAAGACTCTCTTACTGGGTAACCAAGGGCTGTAGGAATTGCCACAGTAAAATTCCTAGATGGGTCAGACAAAATTGAAGACCCGGGACCAGAGAAAAGGGAGTAAATTAAAAATGGTTCAGTACTATATGATAAAATGGTCAAATCAGGATATCCAATAATTAATAAGGACTTAGAACCTGTGGAATCAGGACCTTTGAGTCCATCATGGTTATCACAGGATTGTGAGCTGTATGCTCTATGTAGGGCCCTGGAACTATTAAAGGGGAAAAGTGGGGCTATATTTACAGCACGTTGAACTGAATGAACTCCCCATGCCTGAATCACCACCAGAAAGCAGTGTTGTACAACAAAAAATGGAAGTTTCTCCAAAGATGTTGCCATTAAATTAATAAGATAAATGAAATATAATTAATTAAAAAGTACTTATCGCTTGCCATGAAATACTGTTACTATTAAACTTTATGTTCTAGTTTGGAGACAAAAAGGAATATAGTTAAGGCATGAGCATGTGACTTTCTGTTTCCTTAAGGTGGTGAGCTTTAATTCTATCCATGCTAAGTCTCAGTGAGACATACTAGCATCCCTGTGGACCCATTCGTTTTAATGTTGTAAAATCGTGGGTCAGATGATTCAAAGCCTTAATGTGAATGTACTCAAGTAGGGGAAAGGTGAATTGGTATCATTTATTTTAAAAAGTCATATGGTGGATTTATTTGTTTGTTTCTAAGTTTGTACTAATATAAAAATCACATGAGTACGCTTGTTGAAAAGTAAAAGTTGTTTTTAGATAAGTGCATTTACTCTTTCTATTTTTTGAACAAACAGAAGTATCAAATACTTGTTTAAATATTAAGTGGGTGTTTTGAGCCTGCAAATTTTAGTATTGGCTCTAAAACTCTGCTTTCATAAGTACCATTTATTATACCACTATATTTCTGATGTTTGCATAATCATAAAAGGACCTCAAAACTTGAATACACAGACTGAAATATAAGCTGATAGCCTTGAATATGTCAGTGTGCTACACAGTGGCCTTTGAGGACTGTCATGATAACCCTTTTACATTACATTACAAAGCTAATGTTTTAGTCCTAAATTTTCAGGACCCCTTAGTACAGAAGAAAGCTTTATACAATTACTGATTTGAATATCTCTAAAACTGTGTATTTTTGTGTCCAGTTGTATTATTTAAGTGTTCCTTTGTATCAATTTATGTACTCTTCTGTTGTGGTTTAACCCGGACGGCAGCTACACACCACACAGCTGTTCGCTCATCCTCCCCCCTCTATGGGATAGGGGAGAGAAACGAGAAACACTGAAGCCTGTGGGTTGAGATAGAGACAGTTTATTGGGACAGAAAATAATAATAATGATGTGCACGGAGGGAGTGATGCACGGTACAGTTGCTTGCTACCCGCTGACCGATGCCCAGCCTGTCCCCAGGTGGCCGGCCCCCCCACCCCGGCTAGCCACCCCTATGCATTGTTTAGCATGACATCAGATGGTATGGAATACCCCTTTGGCCAGTTTGGGTCAGCTGTCCTGGGTCTGTCCCCTCCCAGCTCTCGCTGCACCCAGCCCCTGCTGCACCCCCAGCCTGCCCGCTGGCAGGACAGAGTGAGGAGCTGAAAAGTCCTTGGCTTAGTGTAAGCACTCCTCTGCAGCAATTAAAACATCAGCATGTTATCAACATTAGTCTCATTCTAAATCCAAAACATAGCACTCTACCAGCTACTGGGAGGAAAATTAATTTTATCCTAACTAAACCAGGACAGCTTCTAAAACAAAGAAGGGAGAGTAGGGGTGTGAAACCTAGGAAAAGATAGATAAAGTATGCTATGTTCTTAAATTTTTTTAATCGATGGACAGAGGAAGGTCCTTGCATCTGTCCGTGCAGGAGAAAAAGTGACAGACAGATCTAGGAGACAGATCTGGGAGAAACTCAGTTAAAGGAAGAGCATAAGTCATGGTAAAATAAATAAAATAAATAAATAAAAATAAAAAAATTACAGCACCAATTATTGGGAAAGGCCCTACACTCTAATAACTTGAGGGACGAGGTTGTGCTTGTGTTTTAACAGAAGCCGGTCCTAGATGGATGTCAGCACCATGAGTCTGTTTGGCCGTTTCATCATCTGCCTTAACATGATCACATCACCCTCCTCTGCAGTTTGGACGCCAGCTCAAACAAACAAACAAACAAACAAAATCTGGAAGGGTCCCGCCAGCTGAAACAAACAAACAAAAAAAATCTGGAAGGGTCCCGCTGGCGTATGCAGGACGCACAAACAAGGACTCCAGGAGCTGGAGGGGCAGGCAGAGCCCCCCCTGGCTGGGCAGCAGTCAGTACCTGCCTCTCCCAGGGATGTGGTTACAAAGTTTGTTAAAGATAGAATTAGTATGCCTGGTAGTTTTTCTCTGTGTTTTAGCTTGTGTTAATCGTGCTTTCTTAATTTGTGTTAATTGCGCTTTTTTATGTTAAAGAAGGGGGAGATGTGGGAGTGTGGCCATGGGGGTCGACAAGTCCCATGGCTCATGATAACATCAGGAATGTAAAGAGTTTGGAGGAGGGAACAAAGAGGGGTGATTCAGGAAATGCCTTGCTGTCTCGGGTTGCTTGTTCTCCGGCTATTGGGGCATGGAATGGTGGTAAAAATGTGATTAGAACACTTAATACCTAGGTATGGGATAATCCAGTACATTGATTCTGATCAGGGCACACACTTTCCTTCTAAAATAATAAAATTAATATGTCAATCATTAGGTTTTCAGTGGGAATACCACACTCCGTGGCATCCACAAAGCTCGGGGAAGTAGAAAGAATGAATCAAACAATAAAACAATAATTGGCTAAGTTAATGATTGAGACACAAATGCCCTGGACGAAATGCTTACCATTGGCACTTTTAAACATTAGAACTAAACCACACACTGAGACTGGATTATCACCATATGAAATGTTATATGGCATGCCTTATTCTCAAGGGATGCCCCTAGGGACCAATGTAGTTGAGGATCGTAGTATCCAGAAATATATAATTACCATTGGTAGAAGATTAAAAGAGCTAAGAGCAACTGGGATGATGGCTCAGACACCACCTTTAGGATTTGCAACTCACCAGTTAAAACCAGGAGATAGGGTTCTAATAAAAACATGGAAAGAAGAAAGCTTATCTCCCCTCTGGGAACGACATTTTCTTGTTTTATTAAAAAAGAAAACAGCCGATATTTATTAACTGTTATCTATTAGCTGTTATCTATTAACAAGGAAACAGCTGTGAGGACTGCTGAAAAAGGATGGACACGTGTCGTGAGTAAAAGGTCCAGTGGAAGAGTGGAAAGTAACATCGGATCCAGGAGAAACTAAACTATCAGATGGACTTGAAAAAGCCTTCATCAAACAGTATAAGCTAAGTTGCTGTGGGAATTTTATTGTAATTACTCCTTTATTGTAATTACTCCAAATTTATTGTACTTACTCCTGTAAAATTAGTAAACAAAGAACCTCTTGAATAGATACCTACTAAGGGAAGAGATTTATCAATAAAAAGGATCAGTTAAGCATTATCCCCTGAAGGTACCGAGAAGGTACATCTGCAGTGTACACCCCTTTAAGATTAGGGAAGAGGGCAAGACCGGATAGGGAACTGGTGCTGCGGCTAGGAAGGTCTGCCAAGGGCTGCAACCCCTTCGGGCTGTGACCGCCTGTACTGGGTCTGGCTGGGATGTTAACTTTCCCTGCAGCAGCCCATACAGTGCTGCGCTCTGCACTTGTAGCTAGAACAGCAGTGGTATCACACCGGTGTTGTGTCTGCTGCTGAGAAGTGCTGGCACAGCATCAGGACTCTCTCTGACCCTCCTAGGGGGTGGGCAAAAAGTGAGAAAGAAACATCAGCAGGGCAGCTGACCTAAACCAACCAAAGGGATATTCCATACCATATGATGCCACACTCAGCAATAAAAGGTGGAAAAAGGAAGAAGAGGGGAGGGGTGGGCTCTCATTGTGAAGACGTCTGTCCTCCTCCCAAACACTGGCTACATGCGTTGAGGCCCTGCTTCAAGGACGTGGTCAAGCATCGCTCATTTGTGGGAAGTAGAGAGTAATTTCTTTTCCTCTGCACTTCCACATAGCCTTTACTTGTTTTGTTTAGTTATTCCCTTCCCCCCTCCCTCTTCCCCTTTCCCCTTTTTCCCTTTAGTTGAATTGTTTAATTAATAATAATATTTCCTTAATAATATATATATATATATTTCTCTTTAATTAAATCATC
Source organism: Oxyura jamaicensis (assembly GCF_011077185.1). NCBI lineage: Eukaryota > Metazoa > Chordata > Aves > Anseriformes > Anatidae > Oxyura > Oxyura jamaicensis. The sequence goes on from NW_023308012.1 coordinate 4,742, forward strand.
CTTATCTCAACCTGTGAGTTGTTCTTTCCTTTACTTCTTCCCCTCCTCATCTGAGGAGGGGGAGTGAGAGAGCGGTTGTGGTGTTCAACTGCCTAGCATGGTAAAACCACCACACTGCCAAGCACTATGGCCCTTACTGGACCTCTTCTAGTCCTACTTGGGGTGAGTTTCTTGGCCCAAGCTACAGCCAACAACTGCAGTCAATGTATAGTAACTACTAGGAAAGGATGCTTGACCTCCCAAACATTGGTGTATCATACTGTCTATGACTGTAAAGGCCAGAAAAGAGGAAGCTGCATTTTTAACCTAACTCAGTATTCTCTATGCAGAGAAATTAATTGGAACAAGTGAAATTGTAACCACCCTGAATACCTTTGATGCCTGTGGTATTATAGATGAAGACCCATATACTGATTGTGGAAGCCTGATTTGGAAGAGATTTGGTAACCTGCCCAAGTACATTTGTCCTAGAAAGGGTGGAACAGTGGCTTCTACGTGTTACACTGATTGGATAAGAGATTATCCGTGGGAGAGGAGTTATCATTACTGTGGACCCTCAAATTGGGGTTGTGCTTGTTGGAGTACAGATCCTGGGGCTATAGGACCCCAATAGATATGCTTAATAGAATAATTAGGTTGCAAGCTGTAGTAGAAATAGTTGTGAATAAAACTGGAGATGCACTCGGATTAATTGCAAAACAAAATACCAAGATGGGAACTGCTTTGTATCAAAATTGCTTAGCTTTAGCTTTTAGCTTTTGCTAGCACAAGAAGGAGGAGTCTCTGGAAAATTTAACCTTGGTAATTGCTGTTTAGATATTGATGATGAAGGAAAAGCTGTGAATGAACTTGTAAAAAGAAATGAAGAAAATTGCGCATGTCCCAGTTAAAACTTGGAATGAAATCAATTTAAGAGAATTATGGAGGGACTTTATGGGTGGTGGTTGGCTTACTAGAATCAGGATAGTTGTATTGGGAATATGTGGAGGGTTGTTTAATAATTCAATAATTCCATGTTTAATACCCTGTTTTACCAGACTAATACTCTCGGTTATTCAAGGAATGCAAATATCTGTGGTACCTGTTGACCCAGAACCAGGGTAAGGGAAAACCCATTCCCTGGTGATAATAAAAACAAAAGAAGATCCAAAATTGGTACTAATTTGGCAAGTATTGACTCGATTGAATGATAATAATAAAAAAAACACGAATCAATACCATGAAAAAAAGAAATGGGGGACTGTGAAATGTGTTTATTTGATTCGTGTCAGTATGGAACAATGCTAGGGCCGCATGATGAAATATAAGCTCCTATTTAAGAAAAACAGTGATTAGTGTACATAGTTCTTGTATCATGCAAAGGAATGATCCAGCAATTTGTGTAAATAGAGGGTTTGAAGGGGGAACACTGAGACTCTAGTCTGGGAGATAAGAGGACCAAGGAGTTTCTTTTAGGAAACTGCAGACGTTTGCATGGGACGCTGCGCAAGCCTCTGATAACCAGCAAAGAGATCCACCAAATAAGGAGAAAGGGGGAGTTGAAGGACGACCGAAGGACCAAGCCTGGGAGGAAGACTACGAGCCTTCAGCACAAGAGACCCCCAGAAAGACCACCAGAGACTGATACGCGTGCGTCCAGAGAGGGTTTGGATTCTGGGAACTAATTATAATAACCCTGCCTTTTCTAGGAATAGTGATGAATATGTATTAGTTTAGGAGCATAAAAATCAACCACCTGATGTAACAGGTGTGCGTCCTGGTAGAGCAGAGACTCCCGGTGCACCCAGCGCTGTTTGCTTGCCTCTATTCGCTTAATAAATCACAAAAATCCTATTTGGAACTTAATCATTTATCACACCTTGAAGGTAAGCCTGTATATAACAAAAAGGATAGAAAATTAATCAAAAGTCAAAAGGGAAAATATAACCAAGAGGGATGGGCTATTACCAAAGAAGGGAAGTGGAAGCTAGTCATCCCCTCCAAGTTATTGTAGTCACTGGTAAAGAAAAAACACCAGAAAACACATTGGGGAATAGACGCTTGGTATAACTATCTAAGTGGAAAAATTATTGCCAGGAACTTATATGCTACCATCACTCAAATAACTTAATGTGATCTTTGTCTCCAGACTAACCTCAGAAATGCCTCCAAACCAAAACTGGGTCAAATTGGAAAAGGCCATGGGCCTGGGCAA
>NW_023308013.1:0-9621 GCF_011077185.1 Oxyura jamaicensis
GATTTCAGTTTTTTTTTTCTCGTTTCTCTCCCCCATCCCAGAGAGGGAGGGGGGAGGGTGAGCGAACGGCTGTGTGGTGTTTAGCTGCCAGCCGGGTTAAACCACAACATGGGTTAGAGAATAAAGTTGCTTCAGCTACACACCAGCCTGGAGTCATGTCGTTCTTTCCCTTCAACACTGATCCCTGCTACCGGAAGGACAGAGGCAAACGCAACCTGTGCCCTTGATCCTTTAACCAGTCACCGCACAGCCCTGAAGCCCCTCTTGGGGTCCTTGGACTTCTCCTTGCTACCTCATCATTACCAGCCTGAAAAAACAGTAGTGGATAGTAGTCAGAAGGCCGTACCAGGCAAGTGACTTCCCTAGCAATGTCTCTTACCTGAACCCCAGGGAAGCAGCAGACTTCCCTGGGGGTTGGGTCCGGATGACATATCTGTCCCTTTCAGAAGCAAGTCCCCTATGACAATAATCCTTTCTTTCTTGACAGAAGATGTAGCAATGCAGGGAGTAGGTTGCCTTGCTTTAGGCACCCCTTCCAACCGGGATGGGCTGTCATCTACATCATTGTTTTGACTGTCACGTTCTAGACCCTCATACTTGTTATATAAGGGTAGATGGGAAGGTGAGGTGGGCAGGGAGAGGGCTCACCTACCACCCTGAGCAGAAACCTGCTTCCATTCCCCCCCTTGGCCTAGGTCCCCTCCTACTGCCTGGTGGGATGAGGGAACTTTTGTTACTTGTGTGGTGGCTGGCTTGTGAGTCTGTCTCAGAGAGGGTAGAGTATGCTTCCACCATTCAATTTCCCTCTCTGACTCCCTGATGCTCCTCAGCCTACTAGCCTCCTCCCAAAGCTCTGCCACCAGGCTGAGCAATTCTTCAACCTGGGCACACCTCCCACAGGCATACCCACTGATGCTGCTGTCAGACACTGACAGAAGACTTGGGCACACTCTGCAGCCCAAGACCTGGACTGCAGTGTGTTTCTCCAAGACCTCTGCCTAGGTAGCCACATGAGTAGCCATGGCTGGAGAGGCTTCAAGGGATGCAGAGGCCATGGCTTTCTGCCTGGTGGATACCATGGCTGGGCTCTTCACGAGCAGGTTACAACCACCATTGGAAAACAGTGGTGGCAGCATCACACCCAGACTGCCACACCACACCCTGCAATTTACTTTTGTTCTTTGTTGCCTGTATTATAACTACTAAAGACAGTTATAAAGAAAGATTGAGCTCTACAAAAAAAAAAAAAAAAAAAAAAAAAAAAAAAAATATATACACAAAAAAAGCACAATTTCTAGAGGGGTCTTAATAGTTTTTTTTTTTTTTAAGCAAACCAGCCAAACACAAATACAGATGGAAAATAAAAGGAAACCACCAAGTAGCCCCATGCCTCTTCTCAAATCATCTTAGTACTTCATTGGAAAGTGGGTTAAAATTTCTCACTGTAACCAGGTGTTCCCAAACCAAAACTTTCAGTTTACCAGCACATGCCACGGCATGAAATTGTTAAAAATGATGCTTTGGGAATTTCTGTACCACAGCTTAACTGAATGAGGCCTGGGTTTTTTTTGAGGGTGGAAAGCAGATGGGGAAGTATAGCATGCATTACCACACTATATATTTAGGATTATTAAATTTTTCCCACATTTGATAATACATATACTCACATCATACATTAGTGTGAATTTGAGAATCAGAAGTTAAGTAATAAAAACAAAGCAATTCATTTAAGAAATACTTAGAGTTCTGTATGTACTTTCTGTATACAGTTTCTAAAGGAACACATCTGTAGTGGGTTTACATGGCAAGGTTTTGGTAGCAGGGGGCCATAGGGGTTGCTTCTGTGAGAAGAATCTAGAAGCTGCCTCATGTTAGGTAAGGGCCCTACTGCTGGCCAGAGCTGAGCCAATAAGCGATATTGTTTGCACCTCTATGAGAGCATATTTAAGAAAGTGGAAAAAAACTGCTGTGACTCAGCAGCTGGGAGAGTGAGAAGAGTGAGGAACAGCCTTGCAGGCACCAAGGTCAGTGAAGGAGGCGGGGAGGTGCTCCAGACACCAGAGCAGAAGTCCCCTGTGGCGAGGCCCATGGTGAAGCAGGATGTCCCCCTACAGTCCATGGAGTACTACGGTGGAGCAGGGTTTCATGCTACAGCCTGTGGAGGAGACCACGGTAGAGCAGGTGGACCTGCCTTGAAGGAGGCTGCAGCCTGTGGAGGACCCCCGCCAGAGCAGATTCTGGACCAGACCTGTAGCCCGTGGAGAGGAGCCCATGCAGGAGCAGGTGACCTGGCAGGAGCTGCTGCCCATGGGGGACCCAGGCTGGAACAGTGTGCTCCTGATGGATGGACCCTGTGGTACAGACCCATATCTGGAGCAGTTCTTGAAGAGCTGCTGCCTGTGGGAAGCCCACGCAGGATCAGTTCAGGAAGGATTGCACCCTGTGGGAGGGACCCCATGGCCCAGGGGACGAGAGTGACCGAGAAGGAACGACAGAGACAAAGTGCTATAGACTGACCGCAACCCCCATTCCCCTGTGTCACTCGTGGGGGAGGAGGTGGAAGAGGGTGGATGGGGCGGAAGGCTTTTTTGTTTTCTTTCCTTTGTTTCTCACTTCTCTAGCTTGTTAGTAATAGGCAATAAATCTTACCATCTCCCTGTACTGAGCCTGTTTTGCCCATGACAATAACTGTTGAGCAATCTACTTGTCTTTATCTCAACCCTTGAGCCCTTTGCATCATATTTTCTCCCTCTTCCCATTTGAGGAGGGGGAGTGGGGGAGCAGCTGTGGTGGAACTCAGCTGCCCACCTGAGTAAAATCACAACATCCTAAAGCAAGCAATTTTAAAAACAAAGTAGTAAAAAAGCTTTATTAAGAATATTAATTTTCCTTAATTGATGCATTTTGCACTGACAATTTAACATGGGATCAAACACATCTTACTAGCTTTAAGTTAGACCAGAAAACATGAACTCTTAAATCAATTAAAATCATCCACAGATGTTTAAGTCTAAGCTGTTACTACATAAAATAGGTGTAAACAAGTGTGCTTTATGCTCAGTTGAAGAAGTTTCTTTTATGCAGACCATATTAACTCCAAAATTATTTTTAAAACAATTGGAACATCTTTAGATACTGTAAGCATGAAGCATTTTTTCTTACTTCAAGGTCTCCTTCAAAATGAAGGAGAGGTTACAGTTCATAATAGTATTTTATGATTGATTTATTAAGTACTTCCACAGCACTAACAAGTACTACACAAAAATAAGCTATGATGTCAGAGCAGCTGAGTACTTTCAGACTTATCTTAGTAATGTGGCCATGTTTCTCAGCTCTGCTGGCAAAGGATATCCTAAATAGCCTGCATTAAAAAAATATGTCTTGGTTTTACACTATAACACTTCACCAACTTCAAGTGACTTTTAGGTCTCCTTCGAGTAGTACTCCAGAACATCTTTTTAACCCTTTAATCAAAGGCTATCAGTGCATTGCCAAGTAACTCAAGATTTGTTGTAAGAAACAAAATCTGATACAATATAGAAGATTAGAGATGCAATCACAGTCACAAGGCTTAGGATTTAAATATAAAGACTACATATTGTAATTCAACTGCAGTAAGACAGGGGTGCAAGAACATAAAATACATATTATTTAGTCAGTAAGTTTACTTTAACTGGAAACAGTTCCAAATGAGTGATGAAATTCTTAGGTTTTATGTCTGTACATTTCATCTGAATGCTCACATTAAATTCAGAATGTTTAGTTGAACTCTATACAAAACAGTTGTCACTGCTAAAAGCTTTAACACTGGTATCTAATACACAGTTCTAATTAACAACAAATGTTTTAAAAAAATCAACCAAAATCTAGATTTACCCAAGTAAATTGATTTTTCTTAAGGTCCAGATACCCGTAATTCTGGTACTGAGTCATTTCTGAACAACATTTTTTTCCCCCCACACAGCAGCTGATAGTACTAGAATAACTTCACCAGACTAAGACACCTTTCTATCACTATAATCACAGTAGCATTCCAAGGGTTGTATTGCTTTAAAGCAGAAAAGTTAATGCTGTTCATCCTTAATACACAAGCTCACATTTTTTTTTATTAAATATTACAGCTCTTTAGATACACTATTCTACTGAAAGTCAAATAAACTATTTCTAGGTTTCTATCGCCTAGAATAAAACGCACTGAACTGTGCCTAGGTTACTTTCAAAGATATGCAACTGACTTCCTGCATGAGTTTCAGCAAGTATGTTTACCTACATTTTCCTCTCTAATTGCCAGTTTCTTTTAAACCACATACACACTGTGAAAGTACAAATTGCAAAAGAAAGTCAGCCTTCTATCTTAGCTCATAACCACATGTATAGCATAAGAAGTACAGTAAAATAACATAAAACCCTAGAATGAAAAGTTCTGTAAACAGCTGAGTTCTGCAGGACAAATTGGTTTAGAACATGAATTCTGAAACTGAGGTGGTTACCAATGCAACACTATTCATCATTTCTATGATCAATCACCTCTAGAGAGCATCACAAGCTTATTTATTTTGAGGAACCTATGATAGGTAAAGACATTACACTGTTGTCCTGGTTTCAGTTAGGACAGTTATTTTTCCTTCTAGTACCTGGTAGGGTGCTATGTTTTGGATTAGGATGAGAAGAGTGCTGATAACATGCTGATGTTTTAATTGCTGCAGAGCAATGCTTACACTAAGCCAAGGACTTTTCAGCTTCTCGCTCTGTCCTGCCAGCGGGCAGGCTGGGGGTGCAGCAAGAGCTGGGAGGGGACAGACCCAGGACAGCTGACCCAAACTGGCCAAAGGGGTATTCCATACCATCTGACGTCATGCTAAACAATATATAGGGGTGGCTAGCCGGGGTGGGGGGGCCGGCTGCTCGGGGTTGGGCTGGGCATCGGTCAGCGGGTGGTGAGCAATTGCATTGTGCATCACTTGTTTGTACATATTATTATTATTATCATTATTATTTTCTATCTTAATAAACTGTCTTTATCTCAACTCACAGGCTTCACTTTCCCCTTTCTCTCCCCCATCCCAGAGAGGGAGGGGGGAGGGTGAGCGAATGGCTGTGTGGTGTTTAGCTGCCAGCCAGGTTAAACCACAAAAGCTCTTTTGGCGCCCAACATGGGGCACGAAGGGTTGAGATAACAACAGATCTAATCAGAATGTTGATTGCTTTAATCTCAAGTCTGCTGTGTCTGTATTCCAAACTGAGTTTTATAGCACGTTACTTTCTGTATGTGATCCCTGTCGTGCTGTTTATCCTTTCCGGGCCCTGGTTTAAGATCGTTATGGTACTGTGCGGTGTAACAATAGCTTACGATATGATGAAATATCTGGCCATGACTCTAACTTGGTATTTGTACACAGCACTGTCGTCGACTCTGTACTTTGGAAACCATATCTCGGAAACTATTAACAATTACACCTACTGCCTTTTTTCATCAGGAAGCCAGTCTGTGGAGGGGACAGGGGAAGATATTTTTTCCTACTTGTTCACTCTCCCTTTCTCCTTCAGCACCCTCTTATCCTCTGAGCTAGTTACGATAGCTCTCCAAGATGTTGAATATCCTTGGGATACTCAGACAACATGTTCTTGTTGTTACGTCTCTTGAATGCACTTCAGGTTTTGTTTAAGGTTAAACAACTACTTAGGAATCTCATCCAGAGACGTGCTTGACAGCTCCTGCCTCCGCGCCAGCCCCTGCCCCTGCCTCCGCACCAGCCCCTGCCGCCGCGCCAAATAAATGAGCCGTAGCAGTGCAAGTTGCACCTGCAGAGGGTGTTCCAACCCCTGTGGCAGACCCTGTGGTTGGGTCAGAGAAACGAGCTGTAGCAGTACAAGTTGCCCCTGTAGACAAGGTGAAAAAATAGTATAGAGACTCAGGTCGTTTAGAACGCAGAGAGTCTTCTGCTAGGTGTAGGTATGGAGAAGACGAGGCTGGGCCATCAGGGGTGCAGGAGGATGAAGATGGGGATGTTGAAAAATCAACAGTAGTTACCCGAAACCTATGCCAGCGTGAGCTACGAGATGGGCGAAAATATTTTGGTCGCTGCATAGGTGAGCAGCTTGTCACCTGGCTGCTCCGGTGCTGGGATACCGGAGCCAATTGTGTGGAATTAGAGGGCAGGGAAGCCAGGCGGCTGCGATCCCTTGCTAGAGATGCAGGCATTGACAAAGCAATTGGAGATGGAGCACGATCTCAAAGCCTCTGGAGGCATCTCCTGTCAGCTGAAAGGAAAAGGTATCCCTACAAGGAACAACCTGTATGTCTACGAGGCAAGTGGACCACTATGGAGAAGGGAATCCAGTACCTGAGGGAATTAGCTGTACGGGGGGTGATTTATGAGGACCCAGACAATGGACAAACACCCACAGATCCAGATGAAGTCAGGTGTACACAACCCATGTGGCAGAAGTTTGTACGAAGTGCACCATCATCATAGGCAATAATGGCCTGGAAAGAGGATGAGGAACCCACAGTGGGTGATGTGGCTAAACAACTCCGGCAGTACGAAGAAAGTCTCTGCTCTTCCCTACAGGCCTGAGTCTCGGCTGTGGAGAAACTTTCTGAAAGTGTCCATCAACTAAAAGAGAATATTTTGGAGAAACTCTCTGAAGAGGTCCATCAACTTAGAGAGTTTATTTTCCTCCCCTCCTGTACAAACCAGTGTCTCTGCTATTAGGGGTAATCGCTCATCTGTGCAAGGAAGACGATATGGTGGATACACACCTCGTGCCATCCTGTGGTTTTACCTACGTGACAATGGAGAAGACATGAGAAAACGGGATGGAAAATCCACCGTGACCCTACAGGCACGGGTATGTGAGTTGCAAAAGAAAACAATCGGGAAAAAGGGGTTCTTTGAAAAGTTTGCTACTCCAACTTCCAGCAGGCAGTCCTTTAAACACAGGAATGAAGATTCTGACGAGGATTAGAGGGGCCCTGGCTCCAGCCAGGGGGAGGAAAGGGACAATCGAGTTTATTGGACTGTGTGGATTCGATGGCCTGGCACGTCAGACGCAGAGAATTATAAGGCTTTAGTAGACACCGGTGCAAAATGTACTCTTAATGCCATCAAGCTATACAGGGCCAGAGCCCATCAGTATTTATGGAGTGAGAGGAGGATCCCAGCAATTAACTGTATTGGAGGCTGAAGTGAGTCTAACTGGGAATGAGTGGCAAAAACACCGTATTGTGACTGGCCCGGATGCTCCATGCATCCTTGGCATAGACTATCTTAGAAGAGGATATTTCAAGGACCCAAAAGGGTTCCGGTGGGCTTTTGGCATAGCCGCCTTAGAGACAGAGGGCACTGAACAGTTGTCTACCTTGCCCGGTCTCTCAGAGGACCCTTCTGTTGTGGGGTTGCTGAGGGTCAAAGAACAACAAGTGCCAATTGCTACTACAACTGTGCACCGGCTGCAGTATTGTGCCAACTGAGACTCCCTGATTCCCATCCATGAGCTAATTCGTCAACTGGAGAGCCAAGGAGTGATCAGCAAGACTCATTCACCTTTTAATAGTCCCATATGGCCAGTGCCAAAGTCTTATGGTGAGTGGAGACTAACAGTGGACTATCGTGGTCTGAACGAGGTAAAAACCACACCTGAGTGCTGCAGTGCCGGACATGCTAGAACTCCAGTACGAACTGGAATCAAAGGCAGCCAAGTGGTATGCTACAATTGATATCGCTAATGCATTTTTCTCCATCCCTCTAGCAGCAGAGTGCAGGCCACAGTTTGCCTTTACTTGGAGGGGAGTCCAATATACTTGGAATCGGCTGCCCCAGGGGTGGAAACATAGCCCTACCATTTGCCATGGACTGATCCAGTCTGTGCTGGAGCAGGGGGAAGCTCCTGAACACCTGCAGTACATCGATGACATCATTGTGTGGGGTGACACAGCAAAGGAAGTTTTTGAGAAAGGGAAGAAAATAATCCAAATCCTTCTGAAGGCTGGTTTTGCCATAAAACAAAATAAAGTTAAGGACCTCCACGAGAGATCCAGTTTTTAGGAATAAAAGATGGACATCGTCAAATCCCAATGGATGTGATCAACAAAATAACAGCTATGTCTCCACCAACTAGCAAAAAGGAAACACAAACTTTCCTAGGTGTCGTGGGGTTTTGGAGAATGCACATTCCAAATTACAGTCTGATTGTAAACCCGCTCTACCAAGTAACCCATAAGAAGAATGAGTTCGAAGGGGGCCCTGAGCAACGACAAGCCTTTGAACAAATTAAGCAGGAAATAGTTCATGCAGTAGCCCTTGGGCCAGTCCGAATGGGGCCAGATGTAAAGAATGTGCTCTACACCGCAGCCGGGGAGAATGGCCCCACCTGGAGCCTCCGGCAGAAAGAGCGTGGGGAAATCCGAGGTCGACCCCTAGGGTTTTGGAGTCAGGGATACAGAGGATCTGAGACCCGCTACACTCCAACCGAAAAGGAGATATTGGCGGCATATGAAGGAGTTTGATCTGCTTCGGAAGTGGTCGGGACTGAAGCACAGCTCCTCCTGGCACCCTGACTGCCAGTACTGGGCTGGATGTTCAAAGGAAGGGTCCCCTCTACACATCATGCAACTGACGCTACATGGAGCAAGTGGGTTGCACTGATTACTCAGCGGGCTCGAATAGGAAACCCCAGCTGTCCGGGAATCATGGAAGTAATTACGGACTGGCCAGAAGGCAAATACTTTGGGATGTCATCAGAGGAGGAGGTGGTTCGTGCTGAAGAAGCTCCACTGTACAACAAGCTACCAGAAAATGAGAAGAGATATGCCCTGTTCACTGACGGGTCCTGTCACATTGTGGGAAAGCATCGGAGATGGAAAGCTGCTGTATGGAGTCCTACACGACGAGTTGCAGAAGCTGCTGAGGGAGAAGGTGAATCGAGTCAATTTGCAGAAGTGAAAGCCATCCAGCTGGCTTTAGATATTGCTGAACGAGAAAAATGGCCAATTCTCTACCTATACACTGATTCGTGGATGGTCGCAAATGCCCTGTGGAGGTGGTTACACCAATGGAAACAGAACAACTGGCAGCGCAGGGGCAAACCCATCTGGGCTGCTGCGTTGTGGCAAGATATTGCTGCCCGGATAGAGAACCTGGTTGTAAAGGTACGACATGTAGATGCTCATGTGCCCAAGAATCGGGCTACTGAAGAACATCAGAACAACCAGCAGGTGGATCAGGCTGCTAAGATTGAAGTGGCTCAGGTGGACCTGGACTGGCAACATAAGGGTGAATTATTTAGAGCCCGATGGGCCCATCACACCTCAGGCCATCAAGGCAGAGATGCAACATACAGATGGGCTCGTGATCAAGGGGTGGACCTGACCATGGACACTATAGCACAGGTTATTCATGATTGTGAAACATTTGCTGCAATCAAGCAAGCCAAACGGTCAAAGCCTCTTTGGTATGGAGGACGATGGCTGAAATATAAATATGGAGAGGCCTGGCAGATTGATTACATCACACTCCCTCAAACTCGCAATGGCAAGCGCCACGTACTTACAAGGGTGGAAGCGACCACCGGATGGCTGGAAACATATCCTATGCCCCATGCCACTGCCCGAAACACTAT
>NW_023308014.1:0-1007 GCF_011077185.1 Oxyura jamaicensis
TTAAAGATAACAAAAAACGCTTTTATAAATACATCAACACAAAAAGGAGGACAAAGGAGAATCTCCATCCTTTACTGGATGCAGGGGGAAACTTAGTTACAAGAGATGAGGAAAAGGCAGAGGAGCTCAATGCCTTCTTTGCCTCAGTCTTTAGCGGCAATACCGGTTGTTCTCTGGATTCCCAGTACCCTGAGCTGGTGGAAGGGGATGGGGAGCAGGATGTGGCCCTCACCATCCACGAAGAACTGGTTGGTGACCTGCTACGGCACTTGGATGTGCACAAGTCGATGGGGCCGGATGGGATCCACCCAAGGGTACTGAGAGAACTGGCAGAGGAGCTGGCCAAGCCACTATCCATCATTTATCAGCAGTCCTGGCTATCGGGGGAGGTCCCAGCTGACTGGCGGCTAGCGAATGTGACGCCCATCTACAAGAAGGGCCGGAGGGCTGACCCGGGGAACTACAGGCCTGTCAGTTTGACCTCAGTACCAGGGAAGCTCATGGAGCAGATCCTCTTGGGAGTCATCATGCGGCACTTGAAGGGCAAGCAGGCGATCAGGCCCAGTCAGCATGGGTTTATGGAAGGCAGGTCCTGCTTGACGAACCTGATCTCCTTCTATGACAAAGTGTCGCGTTGGGTGGACGAGGGAAAGGCTGTGGATGTGGTCTACCTTGACTTCAGCAAGGCTTTTGACACCGTCTCCCACAGCATTCTCCTCAAGAAACTGGCTGCTCTTGGCTTGGACTGGCGCACGCTTCGTTGGGTTAGAAACTGGCTGGATAGCCGGGCCCAGAGAGTTGTGGTAAATGGAGTCAAATCCAGTTGGAGGCCAGTCACTAGTGGCGTCCCCCAGGGCTCGGTGCTGGGGCCGGTCCTCTTTAACATCTTCATCAATGATCTGGACGAGGGCATTGAGTGCACCCTCAGTAAGTTTGCAGATGACACCAAGTTAGGTGCGAGTGTCGATCTGCTCGAGGGTAGGAAGGCTCTGCAGGAGGATCTGGAT
>NW_023308015.1:0-1673 GCF_011077185.1 Oxyura jamaicensis
TACACACCTCGGGCCATCCTGTGGTTTTACCTACGTGACCATGGAGAGGACATGAGAAAATGGGATGGAAAATCCACCGCGACCCTAGAGGCACAGGTACGTGAGTTGCAAAAGAAAACAATTGGGAAAAAGGGGGTCTCTGAAAAGTTTGCTGCTCCAACTTCCAGCAGGCAGTCCTTTAAACACAGGAATGAAGATTCTGACGAGGATTAGAGGGGCCCTGCCTCCAGCCAGGGGGAGGAAAGGGACAATCGAGTTTATTGGACTGTGTGGATTCGATGGCCTGGCACATCAGACGCACAGAAGTATAAGGCTTTAGTAGACATCGGTGCACAGTGTAGTCTAATGCCATCAAGCTATACAGGGCCAGAGCCCATCAGTATTTATGGAGTGACGGGAGGATCCCAGCAATTAACTGTATTGGAAGCTGAACTGAGTCTAACTGGGAATGAGTGGCAAAAACACCGTATTGTGACTGGCCCGGATGCTCCATGCATCCTTGGCATAGACTATCTTAGAAGAGGATATTTCAAGGACCCAAAAGGCTTCCGCTGGGCTTTCGGCATAGCTGCCTTAGAGACAGAGGGCATTGAACAATTGTCTACCTTGCCCGGTCTCTCAGAAGATCCTTTTGTTGTGGGGTTGCTGAGGGTCGAAGAACAGCAAGTGCCAATTGCTACTACAACTGTGCACCGGCGGCAATATCACACCGACCAAGACTCCCTGATTCCCATCCATGAGCTAATTCGTCAACTGGAGAGCCAAGGAGTGATCAGCAAGACTCATTCACCTTTTAATAGTCCCATATGGCCAGTGCCAAAGTCTAATGGTGAGTGGAGACTAACAGTGGACTATCGTGGCCTGAATGAGGTCACACCACCACTGAGTGCTGCAGTGCCGGACATGCTAGAACTTCAGTACGAACTGGAATCAAAGGCAGCCAAGTGGTACGCCACAATTGATATCGCTAATGCATTTTTCTCCATCCCTCGAGCAGCAGAGTGCAGGCAACAGTTTGCCTGTACTTGGAGGGGAGTCCAATATACTTGGAATCGGCTGCCCCAGGGGTGGAAACACAGCCCTACAATTTGCCATGGACTGATCCAGTCTGCGCTGGAGCAGGGGGAAGCTCCTGAACACCTGCAGTACATCGATGACATCATTGTGTGGGGTAACACAGCAAAGGAAGTTTTTGAGAAAGGGAAGAAAAAAATCCAAATCCTTCTGAAGGCCGGTTTTGCCATAAAACAAAATAAAGTTAAAGGACCTGCACGAGAGATCCAGTTTTTAGGAATAAAATGGCAAGATGGACGTCGTCAAATCCCAATGGATGTGATCAACAAAATAACAGCCATGTCTCCACCAACTAGCAAAAAGGAAACACAAACTTTCCTAGGTGTCGTGGGGTTTTGGAGAATGCACATTCCAAATTACAGTCTGATTGTAAACCCGCTCTACCAAGTAACCCGTAAGAAGAATGATTTTGAATGGGGCCCTGAGCAACGACAAGCTTTTGAACAAATTAAGCAGGAAATAGTTCATGCAGTAGCCCTTGGGCCAGTCCGAACGGGACCAGATGTAAAGAATGTGCTCTACACCTCAGCCAGGGAGAATGGCCCCACCTGGAGCCTCTGGCAGAAAGAACCTGGGGAAACTCGAGGTCGACCCCTAGG
>NW_023308016.1:0-2836 GCF_011077185.1 Oxyura jamaicensis
CTCCTGCAGCCACCCCAGCTCCTGCTCCTGCAGCCGCTCCAGCTCCTGCTCCTGCAGCCGCTCCTGCAGCCACCCCAGCTCCTGCCCCAGCTCCTGCTCCTGCAGCCACTCCTGCAGCCACCCCAGCTCCTGCTCCTGCAGCCGCTCCAGCTCCTGCCCCAGCTCCTGCTCCTGCAGCCGCTCCTGCAGCCACCCCAGCTCCAGCTCCTGCAGCCGCTCCTGCAGCCACCCCAGCTCCTGCTCCTGTAGCTGTTCCAGCTCCAGCTCCTGCAGCCGCTCCAGCTCCTGTGGCTGGGCCAGAGAAACGAGCCGTAGCAGTGCAAGTTGCCCCTGCAGGGGGTGTTCCAACCCCTGTGGCAGACCCTGTGGTTGGGTCAGAGAAACGAGCTGTAGCAGTACAAGTTGCCCCTGTAGACAAGGTGAAAAAATGGTATAGAGACTCAGGTCGTTTAGAACGCAGAGAGTCTTCTGCTAGGTCTAGGTGTAGAGAAGACGAGGTCGGACTATCAGAGGAGCAGGAGGATGAAGATGGGGATGTTGAAAAATCAACAGTAGTTACCCGAAACCTATACCAGCGTGAGCTACGAGATGTGCGAAAAGATTTTGGTCGCTGCATAGGTGAGCAGCTTGTCACCTGGCTGCTCCGGTGCTGGGATACTGGAGCCAATTGTGTGGAATTAGACGGCAAGGAAGCCAGGCGGCTGGGATCCCTTGCTAGAGATGCAGGCATTGACAAAGCAATTGGAGATGGAGCACGATCTCACAGCCTCTGGAGGCGTCTCCTGTATGCTGTAAGGGAAAGGTTTCCCTACAAGGAAGAACTTGTATGTCTGCCAAGCAAGTGGACCACTATGGAGAAGGGAATCCAGTACCTGAGGGAATTAGCCGTACGGGAGGTGATTTATGAGGACCCAGACAATGGACCCACAGATCCAGATGGACCCACAGATCCAGATGAAGTCAGGTGTACACGACCCATGTGGCGGAAGTTTGTACGGAGTGCACCATCATCATATGCCAGCTCATTGGCAATAATGGCCTGGAAAGAGGATGAGGAACCCACAGTGGGTGATGTGGCTAAACAACTCCGGCAGTACGAAGAAAGCCTCTCCTCTTCCCTACAGGCCTGCGTCTCGGCTGTGGAGAAACTTTCTGAAAGCGTCCATCAACTAAAAGAGAATACTTTGGATAAACTCTCTGAAGAGGTCCAGCAACTTAAAGAGAGATTATTTTCTTCCCCACCTGAACGAACCAGGGTCCACCAACTAAAAGAGAATACTTTGGAGAAACTCTCTGAAGAGGTCCAGCAACTTAAAGAGAGTTTATTTTCCTCCCCTCCTGTACAAACCAATGTCTCTGCTATTAGGGGTAAGCGCTCATCCGTGCAAGGAAGACGATATGGTGGATACACACCTCGGGCCATCCTGTGGTTTTACCTACGTGACCATGGAGAGGACATGAGAAAATGGGATGGAAAATCCACCGCGACCCTAGAGGCACGGGTACGTGAGTTGCAAAAGAAAACAACTGGGAAAAAGGGGGTCTCTGAAAAGTTTGCTGCTCCAACTTCCAGCAGGCAGTCCTTTAAACACAGGAATGAAGATTCTGACGAGGATTAGAGGGGCCCTGCCTCCAGCCAGGGGGAGGAAAGGGACAATCGAGTTTATTGGACTGTGTGGATTCGATGGCCTGGCACATCAGACGCACAGAAGTATAAGGCTTTAGTAGACACCGGTGCACAATGTACTCTAATGCCATCAAGCTATAAAGGGCCAGAGCCCATCAGTATTTATGGAGTGACGGGAGGATCCCAGCAATTAACTGTATTGGAAGCTGAACTGAGTCTAACTGGGAATGAGTGGCAAAAACACCGTATTGTGACTGGCCCGGATGCTCCATGCATCCTTGGCATAGACTATCTTAGAAAAGGATATTTTAAGGACCCAAAAGGGTTCCGCTGGGCTTTTGGCATAGCTGCCTTAGAGACAGAGGGCATTGAACAATTGTCTACCTTGCCCGGTCTCTCAGAGGACCCTTTCGTTGTGGGGTTGCTGAGGGTCGAAGAACAACAAGTGCCAATTGCTACTACAACTGTGCACCGGCGGCAATATCGCACCGACCGAGACTCCCTGATTCCCATCCATGAGCTAATTCGTCAACTGGAGAGCCAAGGAGTGATCAGCAAGACTCATTCACCTTTTAATAGTCCCATATGGCCAGTGCGGAAGTCTAATGGGGAGTGGAGACTAACCGTGGACTATCGTGGCCTGAATGAGGTCACACCACCACTGAGTGCTGCAGTGCCGGACATGCTAGAACTTCAGTACGAACTGGAATCAAAGGCAGCCAAGTGGTACGCCACAATTGATATCGCTAATGCATTTTTCTCCATCCCTCTAGCAGCAGAGTGCAGGCCACAGTTTGCTTTTACTTGGAGGGGAGTCCAATATACTTGGAATCGGCTGCCCCAGGGGTGGAAACACAGCCCTACAATTTGCCATGGACTGATCCAGTCTGCGCTGGAGCAGGGGGAAGCTCCTGAACACCTGCAGTACATCGATGACATCATTGTGTGGGGTAACACAGCAAAGGAAGTTTTTGAGAAAGGGAAGAAAATAATCCAAATCCTTCTGAAGGCCGGTTTTGCCATAAAACAAAGTAAAGTTAAAGGACCTGCACGAGAGATCCAGTTTTTAGGAATAAAATGGCAAGATGGACGTCGTCAAATCCCAATGGATGTGATCAACAAAATAACAGCTATGTCTCCACCAACTAGCAAAAAGGAAACACAAACTTTCCTAGGTGTCGTGGGGTTTTGGAGAATGCACATTCCAAA
>NW_023308017.1:0-1115 GCF_011077185.1 Oxyura jamaicensis
TCAGTTGCATGATGTGTAGAGGGGACCCTTCCTTTGAACATCCAGCCCAGTACTGGCAGTCGGGGTGCCAGGAGGAGCTGTGCTTCAGTACCGACCACTTCCGAAGCAGATCGAACTCCTTCATATGCCGCCAATATCTCCTTTTCGGTTGGAGTGTAGCGGGCCTCAGATCCTCTGTATCCCCGACTCCAGAACCCTAGGGGTCGACCTCGAGTTTCCCCAGGTTCTTTCTGCCAGAGGCTCCAGGTGGGGCCATTCTCCCCGGCTGCGGTGTGGAGCCCATTCTTTACATCTGGTCCCGTTCGGACTGGCCCAAGGGCTACTGCATGAACTATTTCCTTCTTAATTTGTTCAAAAGCTTGTCGTTGCTCAGGGCCCCATTCAAAATCATTCTTCTTACGGGTTACTTGGTGGAGCGGGTTTACAATCAGACTGTAATTTGGAATGTGCATTCTCCAGAACCCCACGACACCTAGGAAAGTTTGGTTTTTTTTTTTGCTTGTTGGTGGAGACATAGCTGTTATTTTGTTGATCACGTCCATTGGGATTTGACGACATCCATCTTGCCATTTTATTCCTAAAAACTGGATCTCTCGTGCAGGTCCTTTAACTTTACTTTGTTTTATGGCAAAACCGGCCTTCAGAAGGATTTGGATTATTTTCTTCCCTTTCTCAAAAACTTCCTTTGCTGTGTCACCCCACACAATGATGTCATCGATGTACTGCAGGTGTTCAGGAGCTTCCCCCTGCTCCAGCGCAGACTGGATCAGTCCATGGCAAATGGTAGGGCTATGTTTCCACCCCTGGGGCAGCCGATTCCAGGTGTATTGGACACCCCTCCACGTGAAAGCAAACTGTGGCCTGCACTCTGCTGCTAGAGGGAGGGAGAAAAATGCATTAGCGATATCAATTGTGGCGTACCACTTGGCTGCCTTTGATTCCAGTTCGTACTGGAGTTCTAGCATGTCCGGCACTGCAGCACTCAATGGTGGGGTGACTTCGTTCAGGCCACGATAGTCCACGGTTAGTCTCCACTCACCATTAGACTTTTGCACTGGCCATATGGGACTATTAAAAGGTGAATGAGTCTTGCTGATCACTCCTTGGCTCTCCAG
>NW_023308018.1:0-3532 GCF_011077185.1 Oxyura jamaicensis
TAAGGGAAGAGATTTATCAATAACAGGGATCAGTTAAGCATTATCCCCTGAAGGTACTGAGAAGGTACATCTGCAATGTACACCCCTTTAAGATTAGGGAAGAGGGCAAGACCGGATAGGGAACTGGTGCTGTGGCTGGGAAGGTCTGCCAAGGGCTGCAACCCCTTTGGGCTGTGACTGCTGAGCACTATGGCCCTTACCAGACCTCTTCTATAGTCCTACTTGGGGTGAGTTTTTTGGCCCAAGCTACGGCCAACAACTGCAGTCAACTACTAGAAAAGGATCTTGAGCTCCCAGACATTGGTGTATCATACTGTCTATGACTGTAAAGGCCAGAAAAGAGGAAGCTGCATTTTTAACCTGACTCAGTATGCTCTATGCAGAGAAATTAATTGGAACAAGTGAAGTTGTAACCACCCTGAATACCTCAGTGTCAATAACCTTTGATGCCTGTGATATTATAGATGAAGACCCCTATACTGATTGTGGAAGCCTGAGTTGGAAGAGATATACTAACCAGCCCAAGTACATTTGTCCTAGAAAGGGTGGAACAGTGGCTTCTATGTGTTACACTGATTGGATAAGAGATTATCCATGGGACCGGAGTTATCATTACTGTGGACCCTCAAATTGGGGTTGTGCTTGTTGGAGTAGGGATCCTGGGGCTATAGGACCCCAATAGATATGTTTAATAGAATAATTAGGTTGCAAGCTGTAGTAGAAATAGTTGTGAATAAAACTGGAGATGCACTCGGATTAATTGCAAAACAAAATACCAAGATGGGAACTGCTTTGTATCATTATGGAGGGACTTTATGGGTGGTGGTTGGCTTACTAGAATCAGGATAGTTGTATTGGGAATATGTGGAGGGTTGTTTAGTAATTCATAATTCCATGTTTAATACCCTCTTTTGCCAGACTAATACACTCGGTTATACAAGGATTGCAAATATCTGTGGTACCTGTTGACCCAGAACCAGGGTAAGGGAAAACCCATTCCCTGATGATAATAAAAACAAAAGAAGATCCAAAATTGGTACCAATTTGGCAAGTATTGACCTGACTGAATAATAATAATAAAAAAAACCACGAATCAATTCCATGAAAAAAAAAAAGAAATGGGGGATTGTGAAATGTGTTTATTTGATTCGTGTCAGTATGGAACAATGCTAGGGCCGCATGATGAAATATAAGCTCCTATTTAAGAAAAACAGAGTGATTAGTGTACATAGTTCTTGTGTCATGCAAAGGAAGGCTCCAGCAATTTGTGTAAATAGAGGGTTTGAAGGGCGAACATTGAGACTCTAGTCTGGGAGATAAGAGGACCGAAGAGATTCTCCAAATAAGGAGAAAGGGGGAGTTGAAGGACGACCGAAGGACAAAGCCTGGGAGGAAG
Source organism: Oxyura jamaicensis (assembly GCF_011077185.1). NCBI lineage: Eukaryota > Metazoa > Chordata > Aves > Anseriformes > Anatidae > Oxyura > Oxyura jamaicensis. Next base: position 1,397 of record NW_023308018.1, read on the forward strand.
ACTACGAGCCTTCAGCACAAGAGACCCCCAGAAAGACCACCAGAGACTGCTACGCATGCGTCCAGAGAGGGTTTGGATTCCAGGAACTAATTATAATAATGCTGCCTTTTCTAGGAGTAGTGATGAATATGTATTAGTCTAGGAGCATAACAATCAACCACCTGATGTAACAGGTGTGTGTCCTGGTAGAGCAGAGACTCCCGGTGCACCCAGCGCTGTTTGCTTGCCTCTATTTGCTTAATAAATCACAAAAATCCTATTTGGAACTCAATCATTTATCACACCGGGGAGCCCAGAACTGGACACAGTACTCCAGGTGAGGCCTGACCAGGGCAGAGTAGAGGGGGAGGATCACCTCCCTTGACCTGCTGCCCATGCTCCTTTGAATGCACGCCAGGGTCCCATTGGCCCTCTTGGCCACCAGGGCATGCTGCTGGCTCATGGTCAACCTGTCATCCACCAGGACCCCCAGGTCCTACTCCTCAGAGCTCCTCTCCAGCAGGTCATCCCCCAGCCTGTACTGATACTTCCATTTTTTCCTTCCCAGGTGCAGGACTCTACACTTGCTCTTATTAAACCTCATTTGGTTTCTTCCTGCCCATCTCTCCAGCTGGTCCAGGTCTCGCTGAACAGCAGCACAGCCTTCTGGCATGTCAGCCACCCCTTGGTGAATCCATGCTGACTACTCCTCATAACATTCTTCTCTTCCAATTGCTTGGAGATGGCATCCAGAACAAGCTGCTCCAACACCTTTCCAGGGACAGAGGTTAGACTGACTGGCCTGTAGTTTCCCGGATCCTCCTTCTTGAAGACCAGAGTGACATTGGCTATCCTCCAGTCTTCAGGCACCTCTCCTGTTCTCCAGGACCTTTCAAAGATGATAGAGAGAGGCTTGGCAACCACATCTGCCAGCTCCCTTAGCACACACGGATGCATCCCATCGGGACCCATGGATTTGTGTGCGTTGAGCCCACTCAGACACTCCCGAACCACTCTCACGTCTACCAGGGGGGAGCCCTCCATTTCTCAGACCCTTTGACCTCTTGCCAGGGACGAGGAGTCCCGGGGGGGTGTCCTTGAAGCAAAGAAAGCATTCAGTATCTCTGCCTTCTCGGCATCTTCCGTGACCAGGACTCCCCCCTCGTTCAGCAAGGGACCCACATTATCCCTAGACTTCCTTTTGCTGTTTACATACTTAAAAAAAAAAAAACTTCTTATTATCCTTTATTCTTTAGCAAGCCTCATCTCTATGTGGGCTTTAGCCTTCCTCATCGCAGCCCTGCAGGCCCTGACAACACTTCTATACTCCTCCCAAGAGGACAGACCCTTTTTCTACATTTCATGGACCTTCCTCTTCCTTTTGATCTTATCGATGAGCTCCTTGCTCATCCACGCAGGTTTCCTTCCCCCCTTCCCCAATTTCCTATTCTTCAGGATGCACTGATTCTGAGCATGGAAGAAGTGCTGATTAAATGTTGCCCAGCTCTCACAAGCACCCTTGCCCTCAAGCAACCTAGCCCATGAGATGCTCCCAAGCAGGTCTCGGAAGAGGTCAAAGTTGGCTCTTCAAAAGCCCAGGGTAGCAATCCTGCTTTTAGCCTTACTTCCTCTGCCTAGTTCCATCTGGAACTCCACCATTTCATGGTCGCTGCATCCCAGGCTGCCCCCAACCTTCACATCCCTAACAAGGCCATCCCTGTTGGTAAGGACAAGGTCCAGGAGCACCCCCCACCTCATTGGCTCCTCCACCACCTGTGTCAGAACATTGTCTTCAACGCATTGTAGGAACCGTTTGGACTGCGTGTGCCTGGCCGGGTTGCTTACCCAACAGATGTCTGGGTAATTGAAGTCCCCCATGAGGACCAGCGCTCGTGATTGTGAGGCTACTAGCAGCTGCTTGTAGAAGGCCTCATCGACCTCCTCCTCCTGATCTGGTGACCTGTAGTAGACCCCCACCACCGTGTCCCCCATACCAGCCCACCCCTTAATTCTCACCCACAAGCTCTCCACTTGTCCTTCACCCTCCCCCAGGTGGAGCTGGCTACACTCTAATTGTTCCCTCACATAAAGGGCAACCCCACCCCCTCGCATCCCCAGCCTGTCTTTCCTAAAGAGGACATAGCCCTCCATGACAGC
>NW_023308019.1:0-6070 GCF_011077185.1 Oxyura jamaicensis
ATGTTTATTAGCCCATTGGAGAGAGGGAAGTTTTGGGCAAGAAATGCGTAAAGGGAAATTAATTGATTATTGTAATACTTGGTGGCCACGGTACGAATTGGAAGATCAGGAAAAATGGCCTGAAAATGGAACGTTACAATATAATACCATTTTACAGTTGATGTTGTTTTGTAAACGGGAAGGAAAACTGGATGAACTCCCATATGTAGAGTTATTTTTCTATTTGCGTAGAAAATCCGAGTGGCAGCGTGCTTGTGGAATAATGGTACTAGAAATATTTGCTAATGAACAATGTCAAGCCTGTACCAGGGACAGGCATTGTATGAAACACCAAGCTATGAAAATAATTGCTGTAGGACAGACAGTGGAAATATAGATCTGAATATCGCACCGTCTGCCCCAGAACTAAGTCAGGATAAGGCAAGGGGGGATGAAGATAGTGATAGTGATAGTGATGGAAAGGAGGAAATACCAACTTTAACATCCCCAATATCATATAGGACTCGGCAGCAGCAAAGGACAGGATGCGATACAAGTAAACAAAAAGGGAATATAATTGCTCCCCTCAGGCAGGGAGTAGGAACGGAGGGACCAATATATGTGAAAGTGCCCTTTACTCCTGGAGACTTAATAATTTGGAAACAGGCAGCAGGCACCTACAGAGAAAATCCTGATAAAGTAGCTAGAGTGGTGAAAATGATAATTAAAACCCAGAATCCGGATTGGGATGACATTCAAGTAATACTAGACACCTTAATGGATTCAACAGAGAAGGATATGGTATTACGAGCTGCTAGGGACAGAGCTCGTGAGGATATTCGGAATGGATTGGTACCCGGGAATGTTGATCAGAACTTCCCCACTGAGGATCCGCAGTGGGATTATAATACTGGGGAGGGAATGAGAAGGCTTAAGAGGTATCAGGATTGGGTACAAATTGGTGTACAAAATGCTATGCCTCGGACCATAAACTGGTCGAAATTATATAATGTGAGGCAAGAAAAGGCGGAATCACCTTCCGCATTTCTGGAGAGATTGAAGGAAACTGCTAAAAAAATACACTGATTTGGACATAGAAACCGACCAGGCTAAAGCTCAGCTAGCCCTTATTTTCTTAGGGCAGTCACAGGAAGATATTCGGAAAAAGCTACAGAAATTGGAAGGTGTGGACTTGAGGAACATGGATAAGTTATTAGAGGTAGCTTGGAAGGTATATAATAATAGGGAGAAGGAAACAAGCAAGAGACAGCAACAGGGTTTGCTGGCTGTAATTCAGGGGCGAGGAGGTTTGGGACTGAGGGGTAAGGGAAGAGGAAATCCTAATAGCCGAGGAGTGGGGATAGGGAAAGGATATGCAGGTCCCAGTAGGAACAGGGTAGACAGACTAGGTTTGAATCAGTGTGCATTCTGCAGGAGGGAAGGTCACGGGAAAAATGAGTGCCCCTTTAGGGAGCAACAGTTTTCCAGCACCAAGAACCTCTTTCAGAATCAAGAAATAGCAAAAGCCATGGTGCTGGGAGAATACAGTAGCTGACTAGATAACAGGTTAAAAGAGGACAAGGAACCTTTTGTGAAAATCCAAATAGGAAATAAGGAGGTAAAGTTTCTTATTGACACAGGAGCTACATATTCAGTACTTAATGAATTAGATGGGAAGGTGGGGAATAAAAAGACTACAATTGTAGGTGCCACCGGGAAGGAAGAGGTACGGCCATTCCTTCGACCCCTCGATTTACGGTTTGGGGGTAAAGAGATAACCCATGAATTCTTGTATATGCCAGAGTGCCCAGTCCCTCTTTTGGGACGGGACCTGTTAACGAAATTGAATGCCACCCTGGTCTTCGAGAATGGGGAGTTAATTATGAAAGTTCCGGAATCAAAAGTAGGACAGATTTTGATGATTACAGAGAAGGCCGTCCCACAGATACCAGAAGAGGTAGAGGATGCAGTCATACCTACAGTTTGGGAGACAGACGTACCTGGAAAATCAAAGGGAGCACAACCTGTGAAGATAGAGTTGAAGGAAGGGGTTAGGCCTGTTTGGATCAGGCAGTACCCATTAAAAGTGGAAACAAGGTTGGGAATAGTGAAGATAATAGACAAATTTATTAATTACCATATTCTGGAGGAGTGCAAATCAGAATATAACACCCCAATCTTCCCAGTAAAGAAACCCAATGGGAATATAGCTGGTACAGGACCTTAGGGCAATAAATGAAATAACAAAAGACATCCATCCAGTGGTGGCTAATCCTTACACATTGTTAACATCTGTGAAGGAGAAATATAAATGGTTTACAATAATAGATTTAAAAGATGCTTTCTTCTGCATACCCATTGACAAGGATAGCAGGAAACTTTTTGCCTTCGAGTGGGAAAATCCGCACAACGGACGGAAGATGCAGTTAACTTGGACAAGGCTCCTGCAAGGATTCAAGAATAGTCCAACTCTCTTCGGTAGTCAATTGGCTAAGGAAATAGAAGACTGGACTAAGCAAGGATGTATCCAGGTACCAAGGGACCAATATTTGTTACTACAATATGTGGATGATATATTAATAGCTACCGAGGAGGAATCACAGTGCATCCAGGTAACTATTGAAATCTTAAATCAATTAGGAATGAATGGATATAAGGTCTCAAAAGAAAAGGTACAGATTGCATGCTTAACAGTAATTTATTTAGGATGCGAAATTTCACAAGGACAAAGAAGATTAGGAGTCAATCGAATACGGGCTATCTGCGATATTCCGGAACCTCAAAACTTACATGAACTGAGGGCATTCTTGGGTATGACTGGTTGGTGCAGGCTATGGGTAATGGACTATGGGCTCATAGCTAAACCTCTCTATGAAGCTCAAAAGGCCCATGTGCTTGTCTGGGGAAAAGAACAAAAGGAGGCTTTCAGGAAGATGAAAGAGGCCCTCACAAAGGCACCCGCTTTAGGTTTGCCTGACCTGTCAAAAGATTTCCAATTATTTGTCCATGAAAGACAGCGATTAGCTTTGGGGGTGCTAACTCAACGGTTAGGGAGCTGGAAACGACCAGTGGGATATTTCTCCAAACAGTTAGATGCAGTAAGTGCAGGGTGGCCTTCGTGTTTAAGGGCGGTAGCAGGTACAGTCCTCCTAATACAAGAAGCTAGAAAACTCACCTTGGGGAAACGCATTGAAGTATTTGTGCCACATATGGTAACTACAGTTTTGGAACAAAAGGGGGGTTATTGGTTATCACCTAGCCGAATGATGAAGTACCAGGCTATACTAACTGAGCAGGATGATGTGACCCTAAACACAACTAATCTGTTGAACCCAGCAGTTTTTCTAGGAACATCGCCGGAAGAAGGAAGTCTGAACCATAACTGTATGGAAGTCATTGAATATACGTATGCCAGCAGGGCGGACTTGAAGGACACACCCCTAGAAAGGTATGATTGGGAACTTTTTACTGATGGTAGTAGTTTTGTGGAAAACGGGACCCGATATGCAGGATACGCAGTAACAACTTCAAGAACTATAATCGAAGTGAATTCTCTAACCCCCGGGACCTCAGCACAGCGGGCAGAAATAATAGCCCTTACGCGAGCATTAGAGTTGAGTGAAGGAAAGGAAGTGAATATATGGACGGATTCAAAATATGCCTTTGGAGTAGTTCATGTGCATGGAGCGTTATGGAAGGAGAGAGGACTGCTGTCTTCGCAAGGAGCTAACATAAAGCATCAAGAGGAAATAATGAAATTAATAACGGCTGTGCAAAAACCCCGGCAAGTGGCCATAATGCACTGTAAGGCCCATCAAGGAGGAACATCAGAAGTTGCAGAAGGAAATAGGCTGGCAGATCAGACAGCTCGACGGGTTGCACGAAAGGTATGGAAACTGATGGCCTTGATTCCGTCGAAGGTAGGTCTCTCTCGTTTTAACTTCCCAAAGTTCCCAAGGTACTCCCAGGAGGATGAGAAGCTGGCAAAACTGATGAAGGCTCAAAAGAATTCTGACGGATGGTATGTGACTGCTACCGGACAGGTGGTGATACCCTCTTTGATAATGCGAGAAATATTACAAACAAAACACAATGAATGTTACTGGGGTGCAGAAGCAATGGTAACTTATTTAAAACATAATATTGTCTCAGTACATATGCTAACAATGGCAAAGGCAGTGATGTCCAAGTGTAAAATTTGCTTAAAGAATAACCCAGTGGCAAGAAAACATGCCGAAATGGGACGAATTCGAACAGGCATGGAACCAGGTGATTACTGGCAAATCGATTTTATAGAATTACCAAGAACAAGGGGATATAAGTATCTATTAGTGGGGGTAGATACCTTTTCTGGATGGCCGGAGGCCCTTCCCTGTTGCATCAATCAAGCAAGGGAAACAGTGAAGTGGCTGCTACGGGAAATTATCCCTAGGTTTGGTGTACCATTAGGTATCCCTTCAGATAGGGGACCACATTTCATTGCAACTGTGGTTAAAGATGTTAGTAGATTATTGGGAATCTCCTGGAATTTACATACCCCGTGGAGACCCCAGTCCAGTGGTCAAGTAGAGCGAATGAATCAGACCTTGAAAGGGCAAATAAGTAAGATCTGTCAGGAAGCTAAGATACAATGGCCACAGGCCTTACCGATAGCTTTATTACGAATCAGAATAAAACCCAGAAGTGGAATGTCTGTAAGCCTTTTTGAGATTATGTATGGAAAACCTTATGAATCTCCTGAGCCAAATCCAAGTATGCATATTGGTGGTAAACAAGATGTTTATAATTATGTTTTATCTCTTGGCAAAACCTTAGCTCGACAACGCAGTGTCCTGGTGTGGAACCGACTTTTGTCTCTGAAAAATCCTGTGCATGATGTTCAACCAGGGGATACAGTTTATATTAAGAACTGGAATGAAGAACCTTTAAAGGAACGGTGGGCCGGACCCTATCAGGTCTTACTGACAACCTTTACGGCTATCAAGGTAGAAGGAGTGGATGCCTGGATACATTACACCCGAGTGAAACGGGTACCAAGACTTTGGGAAGCTCAACCAATAGGTCCTACTAAACTGAGGATACGAAGTATATAAATGGCTAGATTTTGGCATAAGGTTTTCACATATTTTTGGGTACCATTGTGTAATAACCAAATAAGTGCTATATTTTTAGAGATACCCCAAAAGCAAGGAAGTATAACAGAATATTTTGGTAACAATGCTACTCTGGTCTGCAAGGTCGCAAATGATGCTCCAGTAAATTTGTCTTAAGGCTCGGATTGTGTGGGAAAGGATCTGAGGCCCTCCCTGCAAGATCCTGAGGTAATTTATGACAATGAGAAAGGACAAAGAGAATTATGGGATGAATGGAAAGGAAATGGAAAGGCACGGAATAGAGAAATGCTATATATTTTGATGGCACAGGTGGACAGATTGGCAATGGTGACCAGGAAAGGACTTAAAGGTCTAAATCTGCAATTGCAGACCACTACTAAAATGACCTTGCAGAACAGAATGGCTTTAGATACGCTTTTAATAAAAGAGCATGGAGTATGTGGATATCTGAGAGATAGGGTAGATCATTGCTGCGTGTATATCCCTAATGTAACTGCAGATGTAGAATATGATATATCCCAATTGGCCCACATCGAGCAGAACTTAAGGGAGGAAAAGCATGAAGCTGAACAAAGCTGGTTGGGGGCTATCTTTGAGGGATTAGGACTTCACTTACAAGGATGGGTTAGATCTCTCCTACAAACGATCATTTTACTGATAGTTGTGTTTCTTATAATATGGTTAATGTACATGTGCATACGGGGAGAAATAACTAGGAGTAGTGCATGGAACCGCCGAATAATGGAAATCCTTGCTAGGGAACATCCAAAACATCTCGCCCCACCACCACCAGATGATCTAATAATAAAGCGTTCAAATTACAGGAAAACCCCTTATCACAGTAAAGCATAATACTGATGTTATCGATCTCATGATGGGGAATATGAAAATACTTGCCCCAATAGAGTGAAGTATTTTCAAAGGGGGGAATGTTAGGGTTAAGAAACAACTTTTGATAATGAGATGGGAGATTCATA
>NW_023308020.1:0-3195 GCF_011077185.1 Oxyura jamaicensis
CTCTAATAACTTGGGGTTGAGGGTATGCTTGTGTCTCCACAGGTCACGGACCAAGATGGGTACCAGCAAGGGGGTAAGGCCATGGTTGGCCTCCTCACAATCGCTGCTGTCATCGGTTATTGCCAGCCCTGGGTCTCCATCCAACCATGCCACAACATCGGGGTCACCCTCGCCAACATGACAGGACAAGAAGCGATGTGCCTGTCCCTGGCTAGTGCTAACGACCCATTTACAACATGTCTGGTGGGGATCCTGGCAGATAACAAAGATTGGACTGTATACTTGCCGAAAGCACCCCTAGAGCCACAGGAATTAGATATCCTGGGAAGCGTAACAGCCACAGCATGTGTGAGGTTCAATTACATGGGCAAAAACCAAACCATGAAACACATTGTCAATGCCACACTCGCTCCTTATCGCAATGCATCTCTTTGGTGTTATCATACAAAACTATAATAGCATCATTCCTTGGGCCAGGAGCAGCTCTGCTCGGCTGTGGGATCGACTGTGGAACGGACGCCCCTAGGTGCACCCCGAGCATTTTCCTCGGAGGGGTCTCCACTCTCAGCCACTCACCACGGGAGTAGACAAGGACCTCCTGAAGCCGCGGACAAATTATTTTAAGTGATATTTTCTTGTGGTATGAATGAAAAGTGCAAGAGGCCTCTTTGTGTGATTGTGCTGTGCGAGTGAGAAGCAGCATCGCAGCAAAGCACCACCCCTAGTGCTTAGTGGCTTGTTGACTGATATAGATTCTAGTAGGCACGCTATATTACAATCATAATTCCGCATATAACTTTCACCCTGTTGCTAGTTGTACTGTGCTTGTTTCAATGCTTGCAAAGAATGCTTTTGCACTCAATGCAATCAGCTTGGCTGTTAGAAATAAAAAGAGTGGGAATTGTGGGAAATCGGTCAGAAAGTATGTGGAGTATGTTAGACGCAGAGATGAAGCGAGAAAAGGAAAATGCAGAACGAGGCGAAAGTCACAGCCTGAAGATAAAGAGGTATAACTGGGAGACAAGAAGGTCAAAAACAACAGGTGCAGTCTGGCCTGTTGCTCATCAGTACACGAAAAGGAGATAGGGCTGCTGTGCGATCGCCTTGTGAACAATAATAACGGCTAACGAGCAAACCTTGCCAAGTTGTGTGATAAAAGCATGTAGATACACTAAGCCTATATAAGTAGATGGGTTAGACAATAAAGTGCACCAGCCTGGAGTCATGTCATTCTTTCCCTTCAGAAAGATGTGGGATTTTCACTATATGAAATATTATTTGGATTGCTGTACATGGACAAAGTGAATGAATTACCTCAATTTGTGTCAAAAGATGCTTTTCTTAAGAACTATATACTCAGGCCGTCATCCTCTTTGTCGTCTCTCAGGACCCGTAGACTGTTAGCTCAAACCCCACCCTTGGAAGCCCTGATCCATCCATTCCGAGCAGGAGACTGTGTTCTGATGCGAACATGAAGAGAATTGAAACTGCAACCTGAGTGGGATGGACCGTTACAAGTGCTCCTGACTACTGAGATGAAAGGAAGAACTGCTGAGAAAGGGTGGACTCACACCTGGGTAAAAGCATCAGTTAACCCTAATACCTGAGAGACTGCATTAACAAAGACCTTTAAGGCTAAAACTGTTAAAACTATCTATTGTAAACCTTTAAATTCTCCATAGAAGAATTCTTAATGAATTAATGCGTAAAAGGGATTGAATTACACAGAACTGGAGTGTTTCCAGGGAACACTCCCTGGAAGTGGGAGAAAAAGAAGGAGGGCGGGGTATTTAATCCCCACCAGAAGAATCGTTATTGATTTGTGATTGTTATTGTTTTTCCTCTCGGGAAAATAAGCGGCCATCCGGGTCTTGGGCTGCAGGGTGTGCCCGAGTCTTCTGTCCATATCTGACAGAAGCAGCGAGGGGTATGCCTGTGGGAGGTGTGCCCAGGTTGAACAGTTGCTCAGCCAGGTAGTGGAGCTTTCTCCTTATTTGGTGGATCCCCCTTTCTCCTTATTTGGTGGATCTCTTTGCTGGTTATCAGAGGCTTGAGCAGCATCCCATGCAAAAGTCTGCAGTTTCCTAAAAAAAAAAAAAACAACTCCTTGGTCCTCTTATCTCCTAAACTGGAGTCTCAATGTTCACCCTTCAAACCCTCTATTTACACAAATTGCTGGATCGTTCCTTTGCATGATACAAGAACTATGTACACTAATCACTGTTTTTCTTAAATAGGAGCTTATATTTCATCATGCGGCCCTAGCATTGTTCCATACTGACACGAACCAAATAAACACATTTCACAATCCCCCATTTCTTTTTTTCATGGTATTGATTTTTTTTGTTTCTTTTTTTTTGTTTTTAATTATTATTCAATCGAGTCAATACTTGCCAAATTGGTACCAATTTTGGATCTTCTTTTGTTTTTATTATCATCAGGGAATGGGTTTTCGCTTCCCCGGTTCTGGGTCAACAGGTACCACAGATATTTGCATTCCTTGTATAACCGAGTGTATTAATCTGGTAAAACCATATTAAACATGTAATTATTGAGTTATTAAACAACCCTCCACATATTCCCAATACAACTATCCCGATTCTAGTAAGCCAACCACCACCCATAAAGTCCCTCCATAATTCTCTTAAATTGATTTCATTCCAAGTCTGAACTGGGACATGCGCAATTTTCTTCATTTCTTTTTACAAGTTCATTCACAGCTTTTCCTTCATCATCAATCTCTAAACAGCAATTACTAAGGTTAAATTTTCCACAGACTCCTCCTTCTTGTGCTAGCAAATAATCTAAAGCTAAGTGATTTTGATACAAAGCAGTTCTCATATTGGTATTTTGTTTTGCAATTAATCCGAGGGCATCTCCGGTTTTACTCACAACTATTTCTACTACAGCTTGCAACCTCATTATTCTATTAGGCATATAGCCCCAGGATCCATACTCCAACAAGCACAACCCCAATTTGAGGGTCCACAGTAATGATAACTCCTCTCCCACGGATCATCTCTTATCCAATCAGTGTAACATGTAGAAGCCACTGTTCCACCCTTTCTAGGACAAATGTACTTGGGCTGGTTACTATATCTCTTCCAGCTCAGGCTTCCACAATCAGTATATGGGTCTTCATCTATACTATCACAGGCATCAAAGGTTATTGACACTGAGGTATTCAGGGTGGTT
>NW_023308021.1:0-1385 GCF_011077185.1 Oxyura jamaicensis
ATTTTGAAATTGGAAATCGATTGGCAGATCAAGAGGCTAAGCGGGTAGCTGGATTAACTGATGTGAAGGCATCATCTTTGATACCAGACGGTAAAGTTCAAACTATATACATAAACCAAAAGCCAAATTATACAAAAGAAGACTTAAAATTAATTGAAGATTTGAAAGGTAAAATGAAACCAGATGGATGGGTATATTTAAAAGATAACCGAGTAGTAATACCCTCTAATTTGATATGGCTCACAGTTCTTACAGAACACAATAAAACACACTGGGGGGCTGACACATTGCATAAGAGCCTGAGTCAGACATTAGTGGGACAAAATTTATATACAACGATAAAACAAGTAACTCGACAATGTAGCATTTGTTTACACAACAACCCCAATACTAAGAATAAAATAAAATTTGGAAAAATTGGTAAAGGAAATTATCTGGGACAACAGTGGCAAATTGATTTTTCAGAACTCCCTAGAAAAGGGGGGTATCGTTATTTATTGGTTCTGACTGACACGTTTTCAGGATGGCCCGAAGCCTTTCCCTGTCGAACAAACAAAGCAAGAGAAGTGGTTAAAGTCTTGTTAAATGAAATAATAATTCCAGTAGCAATGTCCTCTGATAGAGGTTCACATTTCTGTGCGCAAGTGGTACAACAGATAAGTAAGATTCTAAAGATAGATTGGCAACTACATACTCCTTATAGACCGCAGGCAAGTGGACAAGTAGAAAAAATGAACCATTTAATTCAACAACAAATAGCTAAAATTGGACAAGAAGCTAATTTGTCATGGCCTCAATCCCTCCCTTTAGCATCACTTAGAATTAGAGTTAAACCTAGAGTAAAGGAGAATTTGAGTCCCTTTGAAATCTTATATGGGAGGCTGTATCGATTTTTATTTACTGGAGAGGATCTAACGCAGTTAGGATCAGAATATTTATATGCTTATATAACTGAACTTCAGAAACAATTAAATAAAGTACATAAATTGATTTTAGGGACCAGGGCTAGAGGGTTGGATCAACCTATCCACCCCTTTAAGCCCGGGGATTATGTATATATATAAAGACTTTTTCAGGACAACCCCTAGAAGAAAGATGGACCGGACCATATCAGGTGTTGTTGACAATGCATATACTGCTATCAAGATTAAAGAACAAGCTGCTTGGATCCACTACTCGAGAGTGAAGAGAGCTCCTGGAATATCATGGACTGCTACCCCAATAGGATCTACCAAATTACGGCTCTTCAGGTCGTAAATATAATGGGGTGGCTACCTAATTTATACTTGACTTTATGGGATAAAAATGCACATTTATCTCTGGTACAAGGAGTTTATAACGCCCTGGGTAAAACAAATTGCTGGATATGTACATATATGCCAGAA
>NW_023308022.1:0-4789 GCF_011077185.1 Oxyura jamaicensis
GAAGCGTGCGCCAGTCCAAGCCAAGAGCAGCCAGTTTCTTGAGGAGAATGCTGTGGGAGACGGTGTCAAAAGCCTTGCTGAAGTCAAGGTAGACCACATCCACAGCCTTTCCCTCGTCCACCCAGCGCGACACTTTGTCATAGAAGGAGATCAGGTTCGTCAAGCAGGACCTGCCTTCCATAAACCCATGCTGACTGGGCCTGATCGCCTGCTTGCCCTTCAAGTGCCGCATGATGACTCCCAAGAGGATCTGCTCCATGAGCTTCCCTGCTCCATGAGCTATCCCTACCTGCCCTGGGTTCCCATCCTGAGGCAATAGTCTCACTACCCCAATGAGTGCAATAATAATGCTTTGGATAATTACAGTAACGTCTTCCCGGATTAGAGGCTGGACACATATAAAAATCCGACTGATTATTACACATTGGTCCCACAGTCGTTAGGTCGCAAAGGTCAGTCTTAAAACTAGGGGCACCAGCCGTAGTGATTTGCTGTATGACTTTTTGACTTTCCCATTGGATCAGGCTCCACTTAAAATGTTGGTGTGGATGGTGTTGAGTCGCTATGCAGGATGGGTATGTACCCCAAGTACCAATAGGAATGGCTGAGGCTCATTTCTCCCCACTATTCACTCCTCTGCCTCGCTCGTCAGTTGGGTTGCAGCCAACTACCTGGGTTTTAGTTCTTCTCGGCAGCAGTAGTGTTCTTCAGGGGAGAGACTTTACCTTAACCCACGGTACCTATCGGGTTCGTCGCAATGTGAGCTTCAGGTCTTTGTTCCCTGGAGCGACCTCCCACTTCTCGTCACAGATGGGTCCTTTAACACGGCTGGCATGTGTCCATCCTTTCTCCACAGTCCGGATGGCTGTTTCTGTAGTAAGCAAAACAACATAGGGGCCTTCCCATTGTGGCGTTAGTGTAACTTCTTTCCAAGTTTTTATCAGGACCTTATCTCCGGGCTGTATCTTGTGAATTGCCATATCCAAAGGAGGACGTTACGCAATTAAACCCTTTTTCTGTAATTCCCTGCGTCTATTTATCAGTTGTGTGAGGTAAGGTTTTAATTGATCATCTTGTAGGTGGGGATGATCAAGGGGTATCTCAAGATCATAAGGCATACCATACAGCATTTCAAAAGGGGAGATTCCCAGATCAGTCCTGGGCTTTACACGTATACTTAACAAAGCTAATGGCAAGCACTTTATCCAAGAGGTTTTTGTTTCTAACACTAATTTAGTAAGTTGCTTTTAAATTTCCCCGTTCATCCGTTCTACTTTCCCCGAGCTCTGAGGATGCCAGGGAGTATGATATTCCCATTTGATTCCTAAAGCTTTCATTGTGTCACGGGACACTTTTGACACAAATTGTGGTCCCCTATCAGAATCTATTGCTTCTACAATCCCATATCGGGGAATTATGTTTTCTAACAAGATTTTCACTACGGTTTGTGCTGTAGCCCTTGTCGTGGGAAATGCTTCAACAAAATTTGTAAGATGGTCTATGATTACCAGCAAATATTTATATCTTCCTGTTTTTGGAAGTTCGGTAAAGTCCAATTGAATTCTTGCAAAGGGTCGGTGGGCTAATTCTCATCCTCCCGGAACCCTTTTTCTCATATTTTTAGCATTTAGCCTCCGACAAGTCATACACCCATTAACAATTCCCTTTGCTATGTTATATATCCCTATACACATATAATTAGTGGCGAATTGATCTACCAACACCTGAGCGCCCAAATGCATTTGTTCATGAAATCTCCGTAGCACCCTCATAGCTACTGATTTTGGTAACACTTCTCGTCCATCAGGTAGTACCCATTTTCCTTTTTCATTTTCTCAAATCCCCATTTGTGTCATCTTTTCCTTTTCTACAGTAGTAAAACAAAACAAGGGGAGGGGGTCGTGCCCATCAGACCATAGAGAATTAGCTGGGCCATGCTTGTAACATTTCCTATAAGGCGGACTCTCCTCCTCCGAACAATTACATTCAATCCCTTCTATTCCCCAGTCTTTCCAGCAATCATAGCATGGAAATTTCTTTAAATCTTTCCCCTTGCCACAACTCAGGCAGTCTGCTCTCTTAGTTACTTCATATATGCACATGAGGGCTGCTCTTTTTGCTTCCTGATCAGCTAAGTAATTGCCTCTGATCTGGGGATTCAGCCCTTGCTGGTGTCCTTTCACATGCACCACCACAATCTCCTTAGGCTCCCTGACGGCTCGTAAAACTTGGAGAATTAACTACTGATGAATTAGTCCTTTTCCTTGTGAATTTATGTCCTCTCTCTTCCCATATTTTCCCAAAGGTGTGTATTACTCCATAAGCATATTTAGAATCTGTATATATTGTTCCGCTTTTGTTCTTTAATAATTTCAGAGCTCTTATCAAGGTGATGATTTCCACCTTTTGGGCTGATGTTTGTTACCGCATATCCTGTGAAGCAAAATCCCCAGTGGACGAAGCTGCTGCCATCTATGTACCAACCCTCCACATCTTCTAGGGGTGTTTCCTAGAAGTCTGGTCAGCTGGAGTATACCGTGTTCATGGTCTTGATGCAAGATCTGACGATCTGGGAACAGTTACTGAGGAAAGAGGCTAGGTTCATAGTATTAGTGCTGAAAAAAAATAATATTAGTAAACTAATAGTCCATGATACGCGTTCCTCTTCTTCTTCAGTAGCTATCATTTGTGTATTGCAACAGTGTCCCCTTTTCCCGAAGGGGTCTGTCAAACTTCAAGATCACAGGCTAGTTGTTTCCTGAATATGGTGGGGTTATTTTTGAACCCCTGTGGTAACACTGTCCAAGTAATCTGAGTTTTTCATCCTCTATTAGGATTTTTCCCATTCAAAGGCAAAGAGTTTCTGTTTTTCATTTGCCACGGGCAGGCAGAAAAAGGCATTCTTTAAATCTAGTACCATGAACCAAACTTGACTATTTTTCTAAAAAATTTTTCCTGTTAGCCAGTTGCTCCTATTACATTTACAGAGTAATTAACACAGAGAAAGAAGCTCCCTTAACCAACAAAAAATTCAAGGCCCTCTCTTTGTTCCCTAGCTTTATTTCAACCAGTGGACCTGCTAGGGTAGATGCCCCAGGTCCCCATTATTCCTGACTGTTGTAAGTTTATCCTGCAGCCGAAGACATTTTCTTTCTGATATCAGTGGGCTAATTGCCCTAGAAAGAGGCTAGCCAATTACCTCTGTTTTCTGAAGCCACATCCAAAATTTATTTATTTATTTATTTATTTATTCTTCATTGCATTTCAAAAGTTGGTTCAAAAATTCCATAGGGGTTTCTTTTGGATCTTGTTGGAACAAATTCTCAATTCCCAATGTAACCAGATTTCTGTATAGCCGTTCATAATTTCCGGGGTGATTAGGGTCTCAGATTGGGAGGGGTCAGTCAAGGGAATGCAATCGTTGAAAGGTCCCTGAGCGATCCCATTGGCAATCTGAGCTTACATGTGAACTCAGGTTGTTTTAAGAGTTAGCTGCTTTTCTGTTTCCATGACAACTCTTTCGGACCCATCATGGTCCCTCTGCCCCAGAGGGCTCACACCTGTGATTTAGAAATCTCAGCCTCGGGTTGAGGCAGAACTATTAACATCCCTACATCCTCTTTCCCTGCTCTTTCAACTTCAAACAGCTTTATCAAATACTACATGCCACACCTTTAACACCTTCAGCAACCCTTTTAACACTTCCTTTATCTTTCTCCAGCCTGTACTTTTCTAATGCCAGCACCAAAAGCTGTCAGAGGCCAACTTAATTCCATACCTTTTCCCTCCAAGATGCTGAAACAACATATCAGTATACAACATTTCATCCCATTTCCCTTCTCTCCTCAAAAACATTAACAAAGTATTATAGTTTAAAGTTCCATTAAAAGGCCAATTTTCTCCACAAAGCGGCCACCATTGATTACAATATTTTATCAATGTTTTTCTGTTCATGCTTCCACCAGCGGACCCTCCAATATCCTTCCAATGACTTAAAACACATCCTAAAGGACTTTTCTTTACAATTCCACCATTTTGTTTTCCTCCCATTTTTTCATTCCACACTTTCAAGATACCCCTTTAACACTTACAAAATGCAGCACGTTGGTGTCTTTTTACAGCAACACCAAGAAACTATTATTACTACCAAAAATATAGCTAGAATCACAATAACAACAATCAGAGTCAAATTCTGCATTCAGTAGGTCAGAAAACCGAAATAAGTAACACAGTACCAAATAAACCTTAAAGGCAAACCTTTTGCCAAGGTTCCCAACGACAATTAAATGCCACCAAGACAGATCCAACGTATACTTAAGGTGCTAGCCACAGAAGTATACACCAACACTACCCTGAAGAAGGTTACCTTCTGACTTAGGCAGCACCAAATGACCGGTCTACCAAACAAACAAACCAAAATAAAGAATATCGTCACTTACAGGGATGGGGTCCTTGTCTGCCTCCGCAGTGATCCATTGAGTCAAGGAGTCCCTCCGGGAAATCCTGGGGGTACCCTAGGGAGTCCTATTCCCAGCGGGTCCTGCAGCCGGGCAGAGGGGGTGTCCCATCTGGGGTGCCAGATTGATTTAAAGAACTAAGTCAAAATTTCTTCTTAGTGACGAAGTATTCTTTATTGACAGCACTGGATGCATGGGGGATCCTTCCACCTAACGTGCATACCCAAAGTGACAAACTATCTCACAGCAGAACAATGAATATTCAATTAACACCTATACATATTAATTACCTAAACCCGCCTACTCACGCTTCCTATGCTAATTAGCTTATC
>NW_023308023.1:0-2637 GCF_011077185.1 Oxyura jamaicensis
GGGTGTCCCCACAGTGTCCCCAGGGTGTCCCCGGGCTGTCCCCGGGGTGTCCCAGGGGTGTCCCTGCAGTGTCCCCAGGGTGTTCCCGGGTTGTCCCCGCGGTGTCCCTGGGGTGTCCATGTGGCCCATCTCCATCTCCGTGACGTTCCTGGGCCGTCCATGGGGTGCCCACGGGGCCACCTCCGGGGTGTCCCCGGAGAGCCCCCCAGTGTCCCCACCCCGCGTGTCCCCCGGTGCCGCACTCACGGGGGTGATGACGGTCAGGTCGGGCAGGTGGCTGCCCCCGGCGCAGGGGTGGTTGCTGAGGAGCACGTCCCCCTCCCGCAGGTCGTCCCCCAGCCTGCGGATCTGCAGCGGGGCAGGGGGGGCTCAGCAGGGTGGGGGTTGTGGAGGGGGCTGGGGGGGGGGGGCACGAGGCGCCCCCTTACCTGGAACTGGACGGTCTCCTGCATGGCTCCCAGGTGCACGGGGATGTGGGGGGCGTTGGACACCAGCCCCCCGTCCGGCCCAAAAAGGGCGCAGGAGAAGTCCAGGCGCTCCTTGATGTTGGTGGAGATGGCCGTGCGCTGCAGGATCCGGCCCATCTGCTCTGCGGGGGCACCGAGGGGCCGGGCGGGCCCTGAGCAGGGGGGCACAGCCCCCCTCCCCCCCCACGGACGAGCCCCCCGGCCCGGTGGCTGTGCCCACCTGCGATGCTCATGAAGCGGTGGGAGAAGATGGAGAGCTGCACGGGGTCCAGCTGCGTGCCCACGGCGCTCGGCCGCCCCGAGCCCACGGCGATGCAGACGTCGCCGAGCTCCGTCAGGCTGGCGGTGCAGCCCGGCTCCACCAGGATGGTGCTGGGGGGGGGGGGGACGTGGCGTGGGGGGGCAGCCCCACAGCGAGGGGCAGCGCGGAGCCATGCCCAAAAGGGGGACGGGGCTGGCTCGCTCCCACTCCTTGGCCCCACAGGGAGGGAACCCATGTCCCTGGGTCCCCATGGTCCATGTAGAATCCCATCCTGGGGTCCCACCAGCACCCTTGGGTCCCACTGGCTTCCCAGCCTCCCCCCCCAGCTCTCTGGGGACCCTCCTCCAGCACCCTGGGGTCCCCACCAGCTCTCCAGGGGCCCCACCAGCTCTCCAAGGTCTCCGCCAGCATTCTGGTGTCCCCTCAGCACCCTCAGGTCCCCACCACCTCCCCAGGGTCCCCACCACCTCCCCAGGGTCCCTGCCACCTCCTCTAGGTCCCCGCCAGTCCCCCGGGGTCCCCCCAGCTCCCATCTCCTGCCTGTTCTTGTCGATGATGATGGCAGGGCCGGGGATGGCGTGGTCGCAGGAGAGCTGCTCCAGCAGGAACACCGGCGTCTCCAGGTACCCCTCCTCGAAGTAGCACCGCGTCACCTGCGGATCCAGCACGGCTCATCCCACTGGACCCCCCTCACCCAGAGCCCCTTGAGGGGTCAGGGCCGGACCCCACGCCCCCCCTCACCGTCTCCACGCGCGGCGGCTCCCCGCTGGGTGCCAGCGGGCTCTCGCAGCTGATGCCGGTGCTGCCGGTGCCGCGCACGCACACGTCATCCACCACCACGGCGCGGTCGGGGATGGTGAAGCCAAATTCTGTCCTGTACCTGTGGCACGGGGAGGAGGTGAACGTGAGCCAGGGGTGCCCCCCCCCCCCGAGCCGGGGGTGCTGGCAGGGACTCACCGGCTGGCGAAGGCGGCGGCGAAGTCCCCGGCACGGCAGGAGCGGGGGGTCGGGGGGTGCCCCTTGGCCGAGCACATCAGGGCGCAGTCGGTGCGCTCGTAGCGCAGGTGCAGGAACGCCTCGGTCCGGATCTGGTCGCTGCGGGGCCGGGAAGGGGTCAGTGGGCTGGGACGGGGGGGGGGGGACACATGACACGGTGGGGGCGCGTTGGGGACCACCCCTCACCTGGAGAAGCCCTGGGCTGCCAGCGCCTGCCGGCACTCCTGCTCCAGCGCGGCGATGCGCTCGTCCAGCTGGGCGAAGGCGGCCGGCTCGTAGCGGAGGGCGCAGGGCACCTGCGCCTCGTGCACCACGTCCGCCAGCGCCATCCCGTACGCCGACAGCACCCCGCTGTACCTGCGGGCACCCAGCGCCGGCGGCGGCCTCAGCGCCCACCCAGCGCCCCCGGACCGGGCTGGGGGACCCCGTCCTGGCCCCCCGCGTACTTGTGGATGAAAACCTTCTTCATGCCCAGGGCGCGGGCGATGGCGCAGGCGTGCTGTCCCCCCGCGCCCCCAAAGCAGGCCAGCACGTGGCGGGAGGTGTCGTGGCCTCGCGCCTGTTTTGGGGGAGAAAGCGGTGATTCGGGGCCGGCAGGAACGGAGACTGGGGGGACCCCCTGCAGCACGGCACCCACCTGCGTCAGGGCGCGGATGGGCCGGCACATGGCCTCGTTGGCCACGCGGATGAAGCCCATGGCCACCTCCTCCACCGACATCGGGTGCTGGCCGGGCGCGCCGGCGCCCACCTGGGCAGCCAGGCCCTGCAGCGCCCGCAGGGCTGCGTCCCGGCACAGCGGCTGGTCCTCGCCCGGCCCGAAGATGCGGGGGAAGAACTCGGGCAGCAGGCGGCCCAGGCACAGGTTGGCGTCGGTGACGGTCGGCGGCCCCCCTGTGTGAGGGATGGGATGGG
>NW_023308024.1:0-4835 GCF_011077185.1 Oxyura jamaicensis
AGTCAGCAATTTATTAGAGGAATAAAGGCAAGCAAACAGGGCTGGGTGCGCCGGGAGTCTCTGTTCCACCAAGACGCACACCCCACAGTTCCCATTTCGGGCTTCTATCTCCTCTACTAATGCATATTCATTGGTTGGCATGTCCTCCTTCGAGCACGCCTTCTTCTTCTTCTGGAATCTTCTCAAACCTTCTCCACCCCAGACCCCATGCATGCTCCCCCCCACAGACTTCTACCTAGCACCAACACTGGTCCAGGCTGTTCCTGTCAGGTGACCACTGCAGAGCACAAGGACTATATACAGACATTAACCACCAATGTAAGAACCATACCCATACATTGATCACCAAACACAACAACTATATACACACATTAACCATCTCCATTTCTCCAATCTTGTGGTTATACAAGGATATATAAGACAGTCACATTCTATCATGTGGACCTAGCATTGCTCTACATTGACACGAATCAGATGAACATATCTCACAATCCCCCATTTCCTGTTTCATTATATTGATTTGTGTTCTCCTTTCCAATTGAGTCACAGTATTTGCTGAATGGGTTCCAATTTTGTATCTTCTTTTGTTTTTAGTATCATTAAGGAATGGGTTTTCCCTTCCCCTGGTTCTGGGTCAACAGATACCACAGATATTTGCATTCCTTGTATAACAGAGTGTATCAGTCTGGTAAAACAGGGTATTAAACATGGAATTATTAACAATCCTCCACATATTCCCAATACAACATTCCTGATCCTAGTGAGCAAACCACCACCCATAAAGTTCCCCCATACTTCTCTTAAATTAATTTCATTCCAAGTTTGAATTGGGACATGTGCAATTTTCTTCATTTCTTTTACAAGTTCATTCACAGCTTTTCCTTCATCATCGGTCTCTAAACAGCAATTACTAAGGTTTAGCAACTGTGGGGATTTCATTTTCTTTTACTCCTGTTTCCATTTCATGATAGAATGAATTGAATAATAGTTCAATATTGATAATCTGTCTTCATTTCTACCCAATAAGGGAGTTCTTTTGGATCATAGCATACGGTCCTGTCACCACCTCTGCATAGAGCATACTGAGTTAGGTTAAAAATGCAGCAGCTTCCTATTTTTATATATATATATATATATATATATATATATATATGTCTTTTTCAGTTATAGATTGTATGATACACCAATGTTATCATGTTAACAATGGGAGCTCCACCATCCTTTTCTAGTAGTTGTTACACATTGACCGCATTTGTTTGTCATTGCTTGGGCCAAGAAACTGACCCCAGATAGGACTAGAAGAGGTCCGGTAAGGGTCATGGTGATCGGCAGTCACAGCCCGAAGGGGTTGCAGCCCTTGGCAGACTTTTCTGGCCACAGCACCGGTTCCCTATCTGGCCTTGCCCTCTTCCCTAAGGGTGTCTTTTTAGAATTAGCTCCTCTTCTAATTTACAAGCTATGTCCAGAAACCTGATGTATACTGTGGCAACACTTAAATGATCTTTGTTATTTACAAAGCCCCTCACTTACTAAATATCCATTGAGGAGTTTCCCTGTTTTCCAATTTTACAGGAGTAATTATAATAAAATTCCCACAGCAACTTAGCTTATACTCTGTGACAAAGGCTCCTTCAAGTCCATCTGATGGTTAGTTTCTGTCGGAAGGGGAAACGGATCCGAGTAACAATGCAACCTCAATACGAGTATAATCATCCTCCTTTACTGCATGTTCTCACAGAGTATATATAGGCAACTAACTACAGCACGCGCCGATAACAACTTATAATTGGTCTGGCTTCTCCATGCACTTGTCTCTAGCTTGTTTCCTCATTATCTCTAATACAAGGATGTGGGAAACAGCACAAAGCCACCTGCGAATTCCTTTCCCACAATTCCCCCTTTTTATTTACAATCAACCAAATGCTTTCTATATATTTTTCTATCAAGCACTGCAAACATTACAATAAGCAACAGGGTGAAAATCACATACAAATTATGATTGTAAAGTAGTGTGCCTACTAGAATCTACATCAATCAACAAGCCACTAAGCACTAAGTATGGTGCTTCGCCACGATGCTACTTCTCACTCACACAGCACAAGCACACAATCACACAAAGATGCCTCTTGCACTTTTCATTCATACCACAAGAAAATATCACTTAAAATAATTTGTCCGTGGCTTCAAGAGGTCCTTGTCTACCTCCGTGGTGAGCAGCTGAGAGTGGAGACCCCTCCAAGGAAAATGCTCGGGGTGCACCTAGGGGCGTCCATTCCACAGTTGATCCCACAGACAAGCAGAGCTGCTCCTGGCAAAAGAAACGATGCTATTATAGTTTTGTATAATTACACCAAAGAGATGCATTGTGATAAGGAGCGAGTGTGACATTGACAATTTGTTTCATGGTTTGGTTTTTGCCCACGTAATTGAACCTTACACATGCTGTGGCTGTTACACTTCCCAGGATATCTAATTCCTGTGGCTCTAGGGGCGCTCACAGCAAGTAGACAGTCCAGTCTTTGTTATCTGCCAGGATCCCCACCAGACATGTCGTAAAGGGGTCGTTAGCACTAGCCAGGGACAGGGACATCGCTTCTTGTCCTGTCATGTTGACGAGGGTGACCCCGATGTTGTGGCATGGTTGGATGGAGACCCAGAACTGGCAATAACCGATGACAGCGGCAATTGTGAGGAGGAGGCCAACCATGGCCTTACCCCCGTGCTGGTACCCATCTCGGTCCGTGACCTGTGGAGACACAAGCATACCCTCGACCCCAAGGTATTAGAGGCTGGGGTACCTCCCAAAGACCTGTATTTCAATTTTTTACCATCACTAAGGCCTGCTCTGATTGTGGCACCCGTGGCAGTGCGGAATTCATACTTATGTAATGTTTTACTATGGGTGGTACCTCTTTGTGAGGAAAGGGTAATGCTAGGTGATTCATTATGTAAAGTGCCTTTCCCAGCCTGTTCTGTGGTGTTTCCTGGGTGTCTACTGAGGCAGTAACTGGTAACCTCTGTGAGGAGCAACTGGCAGTCCAAAGGCTTAGCTGTAGGAAAAGTTATCATCATGGTATGAGTGACAGCTTCTCTCCCCTCTATCCTTTGGCTATTTCAGTCAATAATGATAAAGTGTATTATGTTTCTCTGTATCACTGAATAAATCCTTAATGATAGCCAAGACTTCAGTGCACTAAGTACTGTGTAACTGTTACAAGAAGGAAAGCAGGAAGACACCATTGTTAAGAAAAATCTTGGGTGGCAAAGTCCTTTTTCACTGCCCGTTTCCTGAATGTACTTTTTAAAAGAAAATATTTAAAATTAGAAAAGTAAAGTTCCACCCTCATATTACATGGATTACTACAGCCGTGTAGGTCATAGCAAAAAAAGAATTTTGAACACTGGACAAAGCTTAACACAATACCATACCAGAACACAACACCTAGTAAAGTTATATTATCAATTTGTTTTTGATTTCCAAATAGATTTCCAAAACACATCTGCAGCAGTTCATTTTTTTTTTTCCTTGAGGGTTTCTGCAGAAAACCTGACTTTTCTGCAATTCTAAAAAAAAACTCTTTAATATCACAAATATTCAAAGGACATAGATGTGTCCAAAACTCAGAAGTCTGTATACTTGAGATTCTACCATGTCTTTAAAATCCCTCTGGATTCCTTCAGAAAAATATATAGCAATGTGAGAACTAACGTTAATGAAACAGTAAGAAAGCACTAAAAGATTCCAAACTTTGAATA
Organism: Oxyura jamaicensis; assembly: GCF_011077185.1. NCBI lineage: Eukaryota > Metazoa > Chordata > Aves > Anseriformes > Anatidae > Oxyura > Oxyura jamaicensis. The sequence goes on from NW_023308024.1 coordinate 3,757, forward strand.
TAAAGATTGACTAGACCGTTATCAACAGGAAAAGAAAGACTTTTTCAAAACTGCATAGTAAGAAAATTCTGTAAAAATCCTTGGAGAACAGTCTATCACTATTAATGCACCCTTAATAAAAAAAAATATATCTCTAAAAATAGTGCTGAACACAAAAACAAATGTTGTATATTATTTGAGATAGTTATGAAGTTTTAGAGGTAGATGACTAAATCAGTTATTTGGGAGAATTACCACTACAGCTATTGGTGTAAACAGTCCTACATTTTACCTATATAGTGTTCATATCTGTGAGTTCATATCTAGAGTGCAGAGAGCAGGAAGAACATTTCTCACCTAACAGCAACTATACTAATTCAATGTCTTTGGTCTGCATCAGTTCTCCTAGAAATGGGGGCAAGGGGAAGAAAATTAGGAAGGCAAGACAAATCAACCCCATTTGTGTATGCAGGCAAGTAAGAGGCAAAATGCACCAGCCAAATTATACACTAAGGGTGGCTGGGCTCACTGCACAATCCTCAGGACATGGCTAGATCAGATGGGTAATACTCAAACACTCTATAGGCTGAAAATGAAACATCAGAAATCCTGTACAGTAGTTTCCATGACATGAATTCAGTCATCTTGCCTTACGTATTCACAATGGTGCTGTGCTGCTGCAAAAGCACTTTCATTCCTGTTCACCATGTCCATCAGATTCAGGGGTTCCATTAAGAAGAAAAGCAGTAACTAATAGCAGTGCAAGGCTTTGTCACTCGTGAACGGAGTATGTTAACTGGCTAACACTTGTGAAGTGTTAGTTGTTCCAAACCGTAACCATTTCAAAAACAGCGTCATCACCAGAACCTGATGGTATTCAAAGCATCTGTTAATACACAAATGGAATCAGAATTTTTCTATTATTTGGGTAGTCTTCAAATTTCTCAAGGTACCACTGGTGGTGTTGCTTTGTCCTAGAGCCCAAGATAAAAAGCATACACAATGCAAATGCAAGGCTTTCGATGGTGCAGCAGGCAAGGGCAAACCCAAACCATTCCAGGATCTCTCCAAAGAAGTTGGCTCCACTGACATACTCAAAC
>NW_023308025.1:0-4537 GCF_011077185.1 Oxyura jamaicensis
TCTAATTCCAGTGGCTCTAGGGGCGCTCGCGGCAAGTAGACAGTCCAGTCTTTGTTATCTGCCAGGATCCCTACCAGACATGTTGTAAATGGGTCGTTAGCACTAGCCAGGGACAGGCACATCGCTTCTTGTCCTGTCATGTTGGCGAGGGTGACCCCGATGTTGCGGCATGGTTGGATGGAGACCCAGGGCTGGCAATAACCGATGACAGTGGCGATTGTGAGGAGGCCAATCATGGCCTTACCCCCTTACTGGTACCCATCTTGGTCCGTGACCTGTGGAGACATAAGCATACCCTCGACCCCAAGTTATTAGAGGCTGGGGTCCCTCCCAAAGTCCTGTATTTATTTATTTTTTTTTTACCATCACTAAGGCCTGCTGTGATTGTGGCACCCGTGACAGCACGGAATTCATATTTTTGTAATGTTTTACTATGTGCAGTACCTCTTCATGAGGAAAGGGTAATGCTAGGTGATTCATTATGTAAAGTGCCTTTCCCAACCTGTTCTGTGGTGTTTCCTGGGTGTCTCTCCCTTTTTGTTTATTTAGCAGTGCTTTCAAGGTGCAATGTGTGAGCTCAACAATGGCTTGACCCATGGGGGAATGAGGAATTCCTGTGATGTGTCGGTTACCCCAAGTTTGAAAAAAGGTTTGAAGGGAGTGGATAGTGAATAGGCGGGGCCATTGTCGATTTTTATTTCCTTTGGGATGCCTAGCACTGCGAAAGCAACATGGAAGTGAGCCTGGACATGGCGACTAGTTTTACCCACTGAAGCTGGCGCCCAAATAGCAAGAGAGAAAGTATCTACCGATACGTGAACATATTTCAAGCGACCAAATTCTGGAATATGCGTTCCGTCGGTCTGCCATAACTGTAAGGACTCTAGACCTCTATGGTTTACCATTAAAGACGAGGTCGAAACATGTTGTTGACAGTCAGGACATGTTTGGAAGATCAATTTAGCATCAGTGATCGATATAGCGAATTGTTTTGCCAAGACTTTGGAGGATTGATGGAAAAAAAGGCATGGGATAACTGTGCTTGCTCCAGCACCTTAGGCACCAGGGTAGTCAGGGTGATATTAGTTAGCTGGTCAGTGTGTGCGTTACCCTCTGCAAAAATACCAGGTAAAATGTTGTGCCTCTGCATGTGAATAATACAATACAGGTGCACTCACTGCTCTACCAAAAATAACAGCTCCTTAAATTTTAGAAACAAGTTTTCCTTTGGCATGTGACTCAAATGTGCCCTTTCAATGCGTTGAGCAACACCTACAGCATATTGCGATTCTGATCCACTATGTAAAGGTACTAGTTTTTTTTTCCTTTTTTCTTTTCTTTTTTTCTTTTTTTCTTTTTTTCCCCATTTTTTCATTTTTTTCCTATTTTTTCTTTTCTTTCCCTTTTTTCTTTTTTTTTAATTTTTTTTCTTTCTTTTTTCCTTTTTTTTCTCTTTTTTTCCCTTTTTGTTTCATTTTCTTTTTTTTCCTTTCCCTTTTTTCTATTTTTTCTCTTTTTTTCTTTCCTTTTTTTCCTTTTTCTACATTTTTTCCTTTTTTCCTCTTTCTTTTTTCTTTCTTTCCCTTTTTCTATTTTTTCTCTTTCCTTTCTTTTTTCTTCCTTTTTTCTTTCTTTTTTCTCTTTTTTCTCCTTTTTTTTCTTTCCCATTTTTCTATTTCCCTTTTTTTCCTTCTTTTTTTCTTTCTTTTTTTCCCTTGTTTTCCTTTTTTCTTTTTTCCCTTTTTATTTTTCTTTTTTTCCTTCCTTTTTTCTTTTTCCTTTTTTCTTTTTTCTTTCTTTCTTTCCTTTTTTTTCCTTTTTTTAAATTTTATTTTCTTTTTCCTTTTTTTCCTTTTTTTTTTTTTCTGGCTGCAATGTCCTTGATCACTGCATTGATTCATCACAAATCATGCAGTAATCTCCATTTCCTGCTCTTCTTGATGACAAACACTGGTGAATTCCATGGGCTGTTTGTCAGAACAATATGTAAACCCACTACATGCCACCCCTCGCCTCTCTGGAAGGCATATTTAAGAATAACCAAAATATACTCTTACTTTACAATTATTGCAATCTTCACAATCTTCACTTACATCAAAAAAAAGAATTCCCCACTCCAAAATAAACATAACATTATCACTACACCGACGAGGTTTAGGAGGTTTAAAGAAAACGCAGCAGCGGCGGCGGCGGCGGGCGGCGGTGAGCTGGGGCCCGCGGGGCAGCGGGCCCGGGCGCAGCAGCAGGCGGAACATGGCAGCGCCCGGTGCGGGCGGGCGGGCGCTCAAACCGGAGAAACGCAGCAGCAGCCGGCGGCGGGGCGGGCAGACGGGCGCCCGGAGCTGACAGTGGGGCGGGCAGCGGCGCTGGCGGCCGCAATTGCATCGAGCGCAGAGTGGCCGCTATGGGTTGGGATATCGTCTCTGCCTCTATTCCCAAGTCTGTCAGGTTTGCTTTCTCTGGCGGTACGCAGTCACCGCTTTTTATTTCACCCGCCTGCGTAGCCTGTGCGGCCGCTGTCTGTACCCTTTTTTCCGCTTGCCATGATCTCAGTGTCTCAGTTGTGAAGCGCCAGGTCGTCATCACCTCAGCAGCTGTTATATCTCCCCCAGAGACAGCGTCCCATAGAGTTGTCCCAGCATTTTCCTGCAGTAGTTTCCAAACAGTAGTTTCAGCGTATATGAGTCATATTTTGTCCCTCTTTTTTCTAAGAGTTTGCTTATCAATTTCACTATCGCCTCTTCCCCGGCCGATAGATTTGCCCCCATTTTTCTTCCCGCTGCTCACCTGGGGATAGGCGTGGATGCGGATGGGGAAGCTGCAGTCCAGCTGTCAGCTTGACTCGTTCAGCGGGGTTCCCTTCAGATGCTATGCCTGCGTTGTCTGTCCTTATCACGTCGGGGTCACCATTTGAAGGGAATGAACAACATGACTCCAGGCTGGTGTGTAGCTGAAGCACTTTATTGTCTAACTGTGTTGGGTCTGTCTGGGATGGAGTCACCTTTCCCTGCAGCAGCCCACACAGTGCTGTGCTCTGCACTCATAGCTGGAACAGCACTGGTATCATTCCAGTGTTGTGTCTATTGCTGCATAGTGCTGGCACAACATCAGAACTCCTTCCAGGCCCCCAGGAGCCAGCAGGCTAGGGGTGGGCAATTGATGGGGAGGGGACATCACCAGGGCAGCTGACCTAAACCAACCAAAGGGATATTCCATAACACCTAATGTCACACTCAGCAATAAAAGGGGGGCTCTCGTGGGGGAGGGTCTCTCCTGAACAACCGGTACGCGTTTTGAGGCCCTGCTTCCCGGGACGTGGCCGAACATCGCTCGTTGATGGGAAGTAGAGAATAACTTTTTTTTCTTTCTCTCTGTGCTTCCGCGCGGCCTTGTTGTTTCTATTGTTTCTTTTTCTCCCCATTCCCCTTTCCTTTAATTAAATCATTCTCATCTCAAACCTCGAGCTCTTTGTGTTGTCTTTTCTCCCCCTTCCTCTTTGAGGAGGGGAGGAGTGAGAGAGCGGTTGTGGTGGAGCTCGGCTGCCCACTCGAGTAAAACCATCACACTAACCCCTCTACTTATATAGGCTTAGCGTATCTACATGCTTTTATCACACAACTTGGCAAGGTTTGCTCGTTAGCCATTATTATTGTTCACTAGGCGATCGCACAGCAGCCATATCTCCTTTTCGTGTACTGATGAGCAACAGGCCAGACTGCACCTGTTGTAAAAGCAACTTCTTGTCTCCCAATTATATCTCCTTTATCTTCAGGCTACATGACTTTCACTTCATTCTGCATTTTCCTTTTCTCACTTCATCTCTGTGTCTAACATACTCCACATACCGATTTCCCACACAAACCCACTCTCAGTAAAATATTTATCAAAGCCAAATTTATTAAGCAAGCAACCAAGCAAGCAGAACAGCACTGGGTGGCCAGGGAGTCTCTGCTCCACCAATGGCACGCGCCTCACCCCTGCCAGAGTCCTCTTCTTATAGCCTGGTTGTTCCGTGCATACGTTTCACATCCTGGTGTGCTCTGTGGTTGTGCAGACTGTGACAAGGGGGGTTGTCACAAGCCCTCTAGTGGTCGTGAAGATGAAGGCCGTAGTCTTCCTCTGCATTGTGGATCATGGCCTCTAATAAGCCTCTCCTTATTTGGCCATCTCAGTCGCTGCCTTTGTTAGCTTATCAGGAATTTGCTACAGATAGGATCTCAACAGGTTACACTCACAAGGTAACATGAGAAGCAGTGGCTTGGAAAGTTGCCCAACCGGCTTGCTTAACAGTCATGAAATTCCTTATACAGTGTTTGTTACAAGATCGGTTTGATTAACAAATCTCACAGTATTTAATGTTCATTACATACCATATCCGTTATACCTCTTTCCCTGTATTACCTTTGTGATATATGGAGTAATAATTTGCGTCAAGAATGTGATAAATGATTAAGTCCCAAATAGGATTTTTGTGATTTATTAAGGGAATTGAGGCAAGCAAACAGCGCTGGGTGCACCGGGAGTCTCTGCTCTACCA
>NW_023308026.1:0-4215 GCF_011077185.1 Oxyura jamaicensis
GAACAACTAACACTTCACAAGTGCTAGCCAGTTAACATACTCTGTTCACTAGTGACAAAGCCTTGCGCTGCTATTAGTTACTGCTTTTCTTCTTAATGGAACCCCCAAATCTGATGGACATGGTGAACAGGAATGAAAGTGCTTTTGCAACAACACAGCACCGTTGTGAATACTTAAGGCAAGATGACTGAATTCACATCATGGGAACTACTGTACAGGATTTCTGATGTTTCATTTTCAGCCTATAGAGTGTTTGGGCATTACCCATCTGATCTAGCCATGTCCTGAGGATTGTGCAGTGAGCCCAGTCACCCTTAGTGTATAATTTGGCTGGTGCATTTTGCCTCTTACTTGCCCGCGTACACAAATGGGGTTGATTTGTCTTGCCTTCCTAATTTTCTTCCCCTTGCCCCCATTTCTAGGAGAACTGATGCAGACCAAAGACATTGAACTAATATAGTTTCTGTTAGGTGAGAAATGTTCTTCCTGCTCTCTGCACTCTTGCACAGATATGAACACTATGTAGGTAAAATGTAATACTGTTAACACCAATAGCTGTAGTGGTAATTCTCCCAAATAACTGATTTAGTCATCTACCTCTAAAACTTCATAACTATCTCAAATAATATACAACATTTGTTTTTGTGTTCAGCACTATTTTTAGAGATATATTATTTTTATTAAGGGTGCATTAATAGTGATAGACTGTTCTCCAAGGATTTTTACAGAATTTTCTTACTATGCAGTTTTGAAAAAGTCTTTCTTTTCCTGTTGATAACGGTCCAGTCAATCTTTACATTCAAAGTTTGGAATCTTGTAGTGCTCTCTTACTGTTTCATTAACGTTAGTTCTCACATCGCTATATTTTTTTCCTGAAGGAATCCAGAGGGATTCTGAAGACATGGTAGGATCTCAAGTATACAGACTTCTGAGTTTTGGACACATCTATGTCTTTTGAATATTTGTAATATTAAAGAGTATTTTTTTAGAATTGCAGAAAAGTCAGGTTTTCTGCAGAAACCCTCAAAAAAAAATAAAAATGCTGCAGATGTATTTTGGAAATCTATTTGGAAATCAAAAACAAATTGATAATATAACTTTACTAGGTGTTGAGTGTTTTGGTATGGTATTGTGTTAAGCTTTGTCCAGTGTTCAAAATTCTTTTTTTTTGCTATGACCTACAAGGCTGTAGTAATCCATGTAATCTGAGGGTGGAACTTTACTTTTCTAATTTTAAATATTTTATTTTTAAAAGTACATTCAGGAAATGGGCAGTGAAAAAGGACTTTGCCACCCAAGATTTTTCTTAACAACGGTGTCTTCCTGCTTTCCTTCTTGTAACAGTTATACAGTACTTAGCGCACTAAAGTCTTGGCTATCATTAAGGATTTATTCAGTGATACAGAGAAACATAATACACTTTATCATTATTGACTGAAATAGCCAAAGGATAAAGGGGAGAGAAGCTGTCACTCATACCATGATGATAACTTATCCTACAGCTAAGCCTTTGGACTGCCAGTTGCTCCTCACAGAGATGACCAGTTACTGCCTCAGTAGACACCCAGGAAACACCACAGAACAGGTTGGGAAAGGCACTTTACATAATGAATCACCTAGCATTACCCTTTCCTCACAAAGAGGTGCCACCCATAGTACAACATTACAAAAGTATGAATTCTGCACTGCCACGGGTGCTAGAATCAGAGCAGGCCTTAGTGATGGTATCAAATTTAAGTACAGGTCTTTGGGAGGGACCCCAGCCTCTAATAACTTGGGGTCGAGGGTATGCTTGTGTCTCCACAGGTCACGGACCAAGATGGGTACCAGCACGGGGGTAAGGCCATGGTTGGCCTCCTCCTCACAATCGCCGCTGTCATCGGTTATTGCCAGCCCTGGGTCTCCATCCAACCATGCTGCAACATCTGGGTCATCCTTGCCAACATGACAGGACAAGAAGCGATGTGCCTGTCCCTGGCTAGTGCTAACGACCCATTTACGACATGTCTGGTGGGGATCCTGGCAGATAACAAAGATTGGACTGTCTACTTGCCGCGAGCGCCCCTAGAGCCACAAGTATTAGATATCCTGTGTATAGACATCATGTGTAAGGTTCAATTACATGGGCAAAAACCAAACCATGAAACAAATGGTCAATGCCACACTCGCTCCTTATTGCAATGCATCTCTTTGGTGTAATTATACAAAACCATAATAGTTCCTTGTGCCAGGAGCAGCTCTGCTCGGCTGTGGGATCGACTGTGGAACGGACGCCCCTAGGTGCACCCCGAGCATTTTCCTCGGAGGGGTCTCCACTCTCAGCCGCTCACCACAGGAGTAGACATGGACCTCCTGAAGCCGCAGACAAATTACCTTAAGTGATATTTTCTTGTGGTATGAATGAAAAGTGAAAGAGGCCTCTTTGTGTGATTGTGTGATTGTGCTGTGTGAGTGAGAAGCAGCATCGCGGCGAAGCACCATCCCTAGTGCTTAGTGGCTTGTTGATTGGTGTAGATTCTAGTAGGTACGCTACTTTACAATCATAATTTGTATGTGATTTTCACCATGTTGCTTATTGTAATGTTTGCAGTGCTTGATAGAAAAATATATAGAAAGCATTTGGTTGATTGTAAATTAAAAGGGGGAATTGTGGGAAAGGAATTCGCAGTTGGCTTTGCCCTGCTTCCCACGTCCTTGTATTAGAGATAATGAGGAAACAAGCTAGAGACAAGTGCATGGAGAAGCTCGACCAATTATAAGTTGTTATCGGCGCATGCTGTAGTTAGTTGCCTATATATACTCTGTGAGAACCTGCAATAAAGGAGGACGATTATACTCGCATCGAGGTTGCATCGTTACTCGGGTCCGTTTCCCTTTCCGACAGCATGGCTTAATAAAATAGAGTGTGAGACTGTAGGCCAGGGCTCACACCACCATCCTGGACGGGTTTATTTAAAGGTAGGGATGTAGGTGTTGTCCATTAAGTCCTTCAGTCCTGCAGGTGCTCTTTGTTTTACACTTTGTTGAAAAACCCAACCCCAAGGTTGCTAAGATGTAGGTTTTCTGGGGATGTCTTTAACATTTTATTATCCCATTATATATTCCCTAGCACAACAAAGATGTGGACCTCTTAGAGCGAGTCCAGTGGAGGACCATGAAGATGTTCAGAGGCTGGAGCACCTCTCCTATGAAGGCAGTCTGAGAGCTGGGGATGTTCAGCCTGAAGAGAAGGCTCCAGGGAGACCTCACTGTGGCCTTTCAGTACTTAAAGAGGGATTATAAAAAAGATGAACAGCAACTTTTTACACAGGCAGACAGTGATAAGAAAAGGGGAGACTGTTTTAGACTAGAAAAGAGTAGATATAGATTATATATGAGGAAAGAATTCTTCACTCAGAGGGCAGTGAGGCGCTGGCCCAGACTGCCCAGAGGAGCTGTGGATGCCCCATCCCTGGCAGTGCTCAAGGCCATGCTGGATGGGGCTTTGGGCAACCTGGGCTGGTGGGACATACCTGCCCATGGGACATACGCTCTTTAAGGTCCCTTACAAACCAAGACATTCTATGATCCTATGATTACTATTTCATTAGGCTACAAATAAAGGATTTTCTTCTCATTTATATAGGAAATATATCAGAGAGGAGTCAAGACAAACTAGATTCTCTCTCATAAGCTACACTATATAGCATGTTTATTAGCGTTATGCAGACATCCTGGAAATAAACATTCCTAAGTCAGAAACTGCTTAAGACTTTAATATACAGTGAAATAAGTCTTTGCCCAGCCCTTCTGCAATGAAACAATGTTGTGGTTTAACCCGACTAGCAAATAAACATTCTTCTTCTGCATTACCCACCAAGTGCATCCAGGTCCCTGAGCAAAAGCAATCCCACAAATGGGTTTGCCTTTTCCTGAGGCAGGAGTAGCCCAGACTGTCTTTCCCAGCATGTTTCTTACATGCACTACAGGAACTTTATCCCCCTCTACAGTACATAACAGGTTTGATTGGGCAGGTCCAGCTCAGTTGGCAGATCCCCTAGTATTGACTAACATGGTGGCCTTTGCCAAATGTGCATCCCAATTTCTGAATGTCCCAGCACCCATTGCTTTCAGTGTAGTCTTTACCAATCCATTGTATCGCTCAACCTTACCGGAGGCTGGTGCGTGCTAGGGGATGTGATACACCCACTCAATACCATGTTCTTTGGCCCAAGT
>NW_023308027.1:0-1838 GCF_011077185.1 Oxyura jamaicensis
ATAGTTTTGTTCAAGACTTCAAGGCTTGTACAGCTAATTGGAGAGCTCTCATAGTGTAGTTAAGGAGGAAGTCTTCAAAAAGCACCTAATAAAAATCTTTTCTCATCTTCAAGGATGCGCTTATTTGAATGTTGGTTTGGAGCCTTATTCCCTAATTGATCTTGATCTCCCATGGAGAGCTTTCTAGGGAGGAAAAGCAGACTCTTGAGGTCTGACACTGCAGAGGCAACCTTGCTCCTCACCACCCCAGCCCTGACATTGCTCTCCTTGGCCACCTGGTGCTTGCTTCTCATTTCCTTACACCTGCCTTCACTCCAGTCTGCACAGCTGGATGTTACAGCCCCTTTGCATCAGCTCCTCCCTGCTTTCCTGAGAGCCCTGGCTGCACACAGGTGCAGAAGGGGTTCTCCTATTTCCAACCAAGGAACATGCAGCAATTATTTAGTAAAAATATAAAGCTCCTCACCTTGTATGCCTCCTGTGAGGTTTACCTTCCCACAAGAATGACTGTACAAGAAGGATTTTCTACTGATAGAGAGGAAATTAAAAAGAATAGCGTAAGCCTTGATCCATAACCTATGAATTCAATAGTCATGATGAGGTTCTTGAGAAGGACCAAAATAGACAGACTGCTGAGAGATGGGCAAGCTGGGCTGCTTCCCTGGAAGCTGGGCTGCTCCCTGGAAGATGGGGGAGCACAGCATGATAGACAAAGCGATGACATAGCAAGGACAGGTGAACACCAGGATTTCTTCTCCTGCAATGAACATACATCCTGAACATTCACATTTCTTCCTGGTAGAAACTACACGGTGTGACATTTTATGGAAGGGATTGAATCCTTTGAAGTGATGAGCAGTTGCTTTATTTGTTACCTGTTAATGAAGTTCCTGGGTATTGAGGCAGAGCTTTGCTGTCTGACCATAAGCAGTCAGGGGAAGCCACCAGAGACGCCGTTGTGTTTGAGGTACTTCCATGGTCTGGCATCTCTCAAAAGGTACTTGCAGGAGACCTGAACCCTTTGGGGGGATTCAAGAGGAGACAGATGGAGTTCCCAAGGCACTTCCACTGCCAGCAGTGGTCTTTATCCTTGCAACTACAGTCCAGCCCAGCACACAAACCCCTTCAAGGACACACCCCTTCTTCAGTGAATTCCTGAGACTGACCCAAAGTGGAAATGGCCCTTGGGAACCCAAGATACTCTCCTTTGTTCCTAGGAGACAGCTGAACATCCATTGACCGTCCTGGGTCATCTGCAGCAAATTCAGGCTGCAAGACTCAAAAACAGGAAACTTCAAAGAGCTAGGACAGAACCCATCAACTTGCCCCACTTGGGGAATCCATCCCCTTCCAACCCTGGGTATGAAGGTGAAAAATGTGAGATGACCCGTCAGATCAATGCCCAGAGGAAGGGAAAGTTATTTGAATTGTGCTGTCATGGCAGGAGGCAAAAGGCTTTGTGTTGGGCCTCAGACTAATCAAGGAGACCTAATCCAGTTCCTCCATGAGATAAAACAAACACTCAAAGCACAGTGAAGGCCATTGAGATGTGACCTGAAATGAAGAAGGATCTAGACCATTGGTGAAGGAACGTTTAGTGCCATCCAAAAAGCAAACAAGCACTCCAACACCTAAGGGTAACGTGTCCCACCCATGGCTCTGTCATGCCATGGGGCAGGGGAGAGGGCACTGACAGCCAAGGGACACATTTGGGTGTGGAAAGTGGGGCCCAGCAGAGAGAAGAAGTCAGTGCAGTGGGGTGGGGTCGCCAAGAGAAGCAGCCCAAGTGCCGGTGCTGCTTGTGAGGACACGTTTGTGCCAGCAGCCTGAGTGGGCAG
>NW_023308028.1:0-7521 GCF_011077185.1 Oxyura jamaicensis
CCGCTGCTCGGGGAAGACGCTGCCGTTGCCCGCGGCGCACAGCCCGAGGCCTTCCCGGTGAGTCGCTCCGGACACCGCGAAGCCTTCCCTGTGCGCGCTTTCCTCCCTTCCTGCTCCTTGCTTTTCCCTCCGTACTCTCCTTCCTGGCTGAGGAGGTTTGCTGTTGATGAAGGCACAGGTTCATTGGGGAGCAGGTTATGGGTTTCATTTCACTGCTTCTCCTCTATACTCTAAGCTACTTTGCTGTTGCTCTATGAACTTGTGTTGAAATGTCTTTTAAGTGCCCATCTATAATGCTTTTTTTGTGCATGTATTGGGATAAAATCCTTGTCTATTGGCGATCTGTTTAGGATGTCTGTTTGGCTATTATAGAGATGAACAAGAATCATAGAACTTTCATTTGATGTTACCATGGAGGTGCTGTGTGTGAAAGGCTTTTGGAGGAAAGAGGGGTGCACAACCATGTACTTTTTAAGAAAGAAGCAGGCTTTGATAGCAGGCACATGCTATGGTAACAGCTTTGTTGTGGCTTTCTCACTTGAATTTGTGTTGCATAACATTTGGTGTTAGTGATGAATGGGTTCTGAAGAGTGAGTCCATTTCTTTTCCTGCAGTTTTGGCAGCTTTTCCTTGTTTGTTGTCAATGTCAAAGGTGTGGCTGAGAACCCTGAAAAGACTTGGAGATCTGTTATTAATTATTAGACTGGGGGAGCTGTTTGCATACATACCTTGAAAGTTTACTGCTGTGTGATCAAAGGCTTTGATATCCATGTTTTAAGATATCAGTGAATGATAAACCCTTATTAGTGGTTGACATACAATTAGAAGCTGTTTATTGAGAGTGGTGCAACAGAATGCTGTGAATGTAGAAGAATGAGGTTGAGATCTTGGTTCTGAATTTGAAAAGAAGGTGTGTCAGCAGTGATATTGTTAGGACAGTGGTATTGTTTTATTGAGAATGCCATTTTCTGTAGCATATATTAAGTGTGATCTCATATTTTTTTTCCAAGTTCTGCAGCATTTTTGCACCATTTGATCCTGGTTTTGCTGTCCTGAAATGCAATGCTAATCTTCTGATGCTAAAATGCTCTGCACAGAAACTGTGTATGTAGAGCTATGATGTCTCTGTATAATGGCTTCTAATAGCTGTGAAAGTCTTCCTTAACCCACCCATATCTGCATTGTGCTATAGCATTTCTCCCTAGTTGTAATTCCATTTTTGGGCCTTTTTTTCCAGGAGGCTTGTGCTTCATATTTCCCATCTCTGGATAGGCCTTTTACATTTGAAAATGGAAATTTTTCTATTGCACCAAATCGTTATGTCTCTTGAGAAGGTCCTATCAGCCATCTAGAGACAAATATATACACAAATATATCACCTTTGTATATAAGGGAAACAAATTGCTCACAAGACTTATAATGAGAAAAGGCCCCATAGTAAATCATTTACATTTATAGTTTCATGTTAATTTGAGACAAGAAGGCTACGTCATGGAAAAACTGATGAAAGTTGATGAGATTTAAGTAATGTGATATCCGCTACTGTATAGTTCTGAAGGAGACTTAAGAACTGAGACATTTCTTGGTGCTCTGGGGAGGATTTTTTTTTTTTTTTTTTCATGCAGAGAAAACCATGCCACCTTTCTTGTGACTTTCTCTACCACACTTTCTCTTTGAGTGCTTCATTATGCATGTCTGATTTTATCTTTTCCTGGTCTTTTGTCTAGGTGTATATGTTGAGTTATCAGTAGCAGCATAGCTGTGTTGAGGAACGTACTATGTTTTCATGAGCCTTGCTCTGGTAAGGGAATAGTTGGAATTTTCCTTTCAAAGTTAGAATATGCAGAGGTTAAGACGTATCTTTCTATTTGCCCATTCAGCACTTACTATTCTCAATAACAGTGAATTCTGATAGTGAATTCTAATAACGAATGAGAAGACCTGCACAGTGTTTTAGTAGACTGAGATGGTCTTGAATCAGAATCTTACAGACCCCATATTTCACTTAGCTGCTTTTCCTTTATACTCTTTTCAAATTTTGTGTATAACAGAAAGAAAACAGAGGCACAAACCAAATCTGTCTTCATTGCTTGCATGACTTAGCATGAGAAAGGGCCCCATAGTAAGGCCTTTCCATATAAAGTTTCATATTCATTGGCTATGAGCAGCCACATCATGGAAAAATGGATGAGAGCTGATGAACATTTCTAGAAATAAAGTCCAGATGAACTCCCAAGGGCTTTGCTTGCAGCTTAAGATATGAGTAATTTCTTGGTGGTTTAGGGAGGCATTTTTCTGTGCAGAGAGAAGATTGTGACACATACCTGGTGATTTTCTCTACATACTTTCTCAATGAATGCTTTCTTGTACTGCTGGTCTGATATTTTCTTTTCCTGGTGTTTCATCCATGCATGTAGGTTGAGCTGTCAGTAGCAGCATAGATTTATTGGGGAATGTGTTATGTGTTTATGTGCCTTGCCCATGTAAGACACTAGCTGGGTATTTCATCTGAGTTAGAGACGGTGCAGAAGACTGGAGATATAAGGGTGTTTGTTTCTTCTCCTTTTTTTTTTTTTTTTTTTTTTTTTTTTTGTCTGGGTGGTGTATGTAAACATGATGTTAGTAGAAGAGGCATATCTGCAGAGCAGCACATGCACTTAAAGCAGAGGGACATTCCCTTACTGATGTATTTACCGTGACTCAATTTCTGTTGGAGAAAGGCTCCTCTCTGTCCCCTAACTCTTTAGTAAGCATTAGAAACTAGCAGAGAACTGTAGCTCCCTTCATGGTATACTTTGATGGTGTGTTTGCGTGCAGTGTGTTGTACTCGGAAAAGGTCTGTTACACTTTTCCTTCGGTGAGATTTGCTTGCAAATTCTGAAGGTGAATGAAAAGCACTGAAGTTGTGAAAGGTTTGAGGGGACATGTTGGGGGAATTTTGTGTGAGGGGCTGTAGAAGGGCTGATGGTCCTTTCTCTGCTTGTTTTAGTTATTCCAATCCCCACAAAGCTGTGGTTTACGCTCTTTGAAGTCTACCTTCTCAATAGGTATTGCCTGAGAAATGTTATCGAGCTTTCTGGGGATCTTTGGGAGTGCCTTCTGGGGAATTCCTTCCCTATTGTCTACCCTACATGCTCCCATACTATGAATACTCAAAAATATGTATGTGTATAAACTAGCTTCATACCATTTATTGTGTTCACAGTGTTCGTATTATGTCATGTTAATATGGTGGGATAAAATTGTCTATAGAGCTCTCCATAAAGCATGTCTTTGTGCACGTTGTGAAGATGTGGGCTGGGCAATTGGTCTTTTAATGACGTCTTTCTGCCTGTTATGAAGAGGGAAGGCAATCATAACACTTGGGAGTAGTTTGAAAATTATTAATGTGTGAAGGTCTCTTGTTGGAAAGAGGAGTCTTTGAACACTGACCTCTCAGGAATGGAGCTGGAAGTGGCTTTGATAGCAGACGTGCTATGGCAACAGCTGTGTTCATAGAATCCTGGAATCATTTAGGTTGCTCGCAAGATGTATCATGAGAAAAGGCCCCAAAGTAAGTTTACATTTATAGTTTCATTTTCATTTGAGATATAATCCTGGAATCATTTAGATCAGAAAAGACTTCTTAGATCTTCTAGCCCAACCTTTAACCTAGCACTGCCAAGTCTACCTTTAAACCATGTCACTAAGCTCTACATCTACATGCTTTCTGAAGACCTCAAACAATGGTGACTCAACTACTTCCCTGGGCAGCCTGTATGAATACTTCACAACCATTTTAGCGATTTTTTTTTTTTTCCTAATGTCCAATGTAAACCTCACCTGGAACAATCTGAGGCCATTTCCTAGTGTTTTATCACTTGATTGTTGGGAGAAAAGGGCAATCACCATTTTGCTGTAGCCCCCTTTAAGGTAATTGTGGAACACGATAAGATCTGCCCTGAGCCACCTTTTCTCCAGACTAAACAACCCCATCTTCCTCAGTTGCTCTTATTGAGACCTGTTCTCTAGACCGTTCAATGGCTCTGTTGCCCTTCTTTGGACCTGCTTCAGCACCTCAATAACCTTCCTGTAGTGAGGGGTCCAAAACTAAAATCAGCATTTGACATGAGGCTTCACAAGAGCCGAGTACAGAGGGACAATCACTTCCCTAGTCCTGCTGGCCAAAATATTTCTAATACAAACCAGGATGATGCTGGCTTTCTTGGCCACCTGAGCACACTGCTGGCTCATATTCAGCTGACTGTCAACCAATACTCAGAGGTATCTTTTGGCCAGCCAACTTTCCAGCCAGTCTTCCCCCAGCCTGTAGCAGTGCATGGGATTGCTGAGACCCAGGCACAGGGCCCATCACTTAGGCTTGCTGAACCACATGCTGCTGGCCTCGGCCTATCAGTCCAGCCTATCCACATCCATCTGCAGGGCCTTCCTACCCTTGAGCAGATCAACACTCACGACTAACTTGCTGTCACCTGAATATGTATTGAGGGTTCACTCGATCCCCTCATCCAGATCATTGATAAAAAAATACTGAAGAGTACTGAGCCCTGGGGGACACCACTTGAGACTGGCCTCCATCTGGATTTAACGCCATTCACTATGACTCTTTGGGCTTGACTAACATACCAGTTTTTAAGCCAGTGAAGTGCACACCTGTCCAAGCCATGAGCAGACTTTTTTTTTTTTTTTTTTTTTTTTTTTTTTTCCCATGAGAATGCTGTGGGAAAGAGTGTTCAAAAAGCCTTACTGAAGTCAAGGTAGACCAGATCCACAGCCTTTCCATCATCCACTTAGCATGTCACCTTGTACAGAAGGAGATCAGATTCATGATGGAGGACCCATCATTCATTAAGCCCTGCTGACTGAGCCTGACTAGTTGGTTGCCCTTTAAATACCATGTTGTAGCACTGAAGATGTTCTGTTCCACGAGCTTACCCAGCACTGACAGGCCTGTAGTTTCTCAGATTATCCTTCTGGCCATTCTTATAGATGAGCATCATATTTGGTAGCGACCAGTCGACTGGGACCTTTCCAGATAGCTGTGACTTGAGATAAATGATGGAGAATGGCTTGTCAAGCACTTTTGCCAGCTCCCTCAGTACCCTTGGGTGGATCCGTTCTGGCCCCATAGACTTGCATATGTCTAAGTAGTTTAGCAAGTTGCTGACTGTTTCCTTGAGGATTATGACTGCTTCACTCTGCTCCCCATCCCTATTTACCAGGTAGTCAAGGGATGGGGTATCCAGAGAAAAATTGGTCATGTTGCTAAAGACTGAGAAAAAAAAGGCTTTAAGGAGCTCATCTCTTGTCAATATGTTTCCTCCCACTTCTGATAAAGGATGGAGCTTGTCTTTGGTCCTCCTTTTCTTGTTTATGTATATAAATATGTTATGTTTATAAACATGTTTATAAGAACATGTTTATTATCTTTAAGAGGAGTAGCCAGATTGCGCACCAGTTGGGCTTTGGTCATTCTAATTTTTAATTTAATCTTCAATTTAATTTTTAATTTAATCTTTGGTCCCACACAGCACCAAACATATCCTTACGTTGCAAGTACATCCCTTGAATTTCATTCTACATAATATTGGGGCAGATTACAAAAAAAATAAATCTGTAGAGTGACATTGAAGTCCTTCCCGTGTGTAATTTTCACATTTTTGCCTTGTTTGCTGCTAATGTCTAAACTGGGCCTGAGTGTGACAGAGACCCCTAAAAAGATTGGAAGATCTGTTAGAATGGTGGGACTGGGGGAGCAGTTTCCATCCACACCTTGCATGTTTCCTCCTGTGGGGAGAACTACTTTAATGTTTCTCTTTCAATAAAGTGTCAGTGAATTATATGCCCGTCTTTCTTGTCTGACTGAGGGTGAGGAGTAGGATGTTGTCCATGATGCAGATAAAGACTGTGACTGCAGAGTACAAAGGCTGAGAGGCAGGCTTAGAGCCTGGAAAATAGTTGGGTTAATGTGGCTTTGGCTGGGGAATGCTTTGATTTCATACCTGATGCCAAGGGCTGTGCCATTTCAGTTCTGATCATGGTGTCCCTGTCCTTAAGGCAATGATGTTTCCCTGAGAATAAAGTATTTTACAAAAAGTGCCTATGTAGGGGAGGTCTCTGAGGTGAAAGAGTGACGAGTAGAGTCACCACCATTTATGAAGGTGAAGGCAAAGAAGAGCAGAAGGGTGCTGAGGGAGCAGGTGTTCCATGAAAGCACTAAGCTAGAGCTCTAACTGATCCCAAGTACTGATGTAATAACTATTAGTCATAAATGTGAATGCCTACTGTGTAGAACAAGATCCACTGATTCAGCATGACAGAATCAGGAAAATATGATTTATGCTTAGTGCTGGAGATATTTCATGGTGTTGCTTTGTCTTTTTCTCAAATGAGTGTGGATGTGTTTGATAACTGATACCAAGATCTGCCCTCGTCTTACACCTGTATGTACACTGGCATGCTCATGTCCCATGGTTCTCTGATACATTCAAAGTGAATGTCCTGGGGTTTTCTTCTGCTGTATAGGTCTGCATTTTTCTGGAAATTCATTTAAGTGAATGAAAGAAAGACTCTTCAGCTGTTGTGCTCTCCAAGACTGCATTTATAGTGGGGGAAACTGATCACTGGTGAGTGCCCAGACTGGTTTGCTAAGTAACAGGAATATGGAGTGGGTGCACAGCGTACTCAAAGAACTGAAGGGACCTGTTGGTTGCTTGATGCTGCACCCCAACATGGGGAACTGTTTCATATCAATTGTTGACATTGGAACGACAGCACAAATTACACATGAATGTCAGACTGAAATAAATGTATTTTAAAGGCAAGGAGATATTCAAGAAGGACTGAAACAACGATCTCTCCAGTTCGTTAAAGTAATTATCCTTCTGCAAGTATGGAGTAAGAGTGATAATTATTTGAGGTCGAATTAACACGAATACTTTTACCTGCCTTGCAGTAGAACATAGATATCAAAAAAGCCCTCTAGCTTCACTGTACTCATAACCATCCTGAAGACCAGAATGAATTCCATCTTTTTCTCGAAGAAGAGAAGTTGTTGCGAAAGCAAAGGCAGAAGCTCTGCGCGTGTCGCGAGGGAATGTGCCGTGGCGCCGTGTCCGCGGGGACCGAAGGTTTCCGCGGAACAGGCAGGGCGGCGGCGCTCGGTGTGAGCTGTGAGTGCAGTGCCGGGCGGCGGCTGCGGGTGCCGCTGTTCACCACGGAGGAGAGGAAGGAGCGGAGCGCTGCAGCCAGCCCCGCCCGCTGCGGCCAGGCTCGCTCGCTCGCTGTGTCGGCGGCCGGGCGGGCTGGGAACGGCCCCGCGGTTTGGAGCCGAGCTACAGCGAGACGGAAGGGCCGGAGCCGGGGAAGGATCCGAAGTTGGAGCGAGAGCCTGATCCGGGGCCGCAGGCGAAGAGTCGGGTCGGCGGCGGGGAGCTTTCGGCGGCCGTCCGGTGGCGGCGGGGCCGTGGCGGAGATGTGCGCGGCGAGAGAAGGGCGCTGGGGCCGGAGGCAGCGAGCGCT
>NW_023308029.1:0-2428 GCF_011077185.1 Oxyura jamaicensis
TGGGGCTGATAGATAGGGCTTTAAACTCGAGTTGGAGGGGGAAAGGGCTAAAATAAGGTCCGCTGGTGATAAGCTAAGGGATGAAGTGTCAAAATCAGAGGGACTGTGTCCCTCCACTGCCTTATGGGGGACTTCATCTTGCCAGAAATCAATTGGGAATATCACAAGGCTGACACAAGCAGGTCCGGAAGGTTCTTAAAGCACCGCGATGATAACTTCTTGGTGTAGGTGCTAAGGGAGCCAACTAGGAAAGGTGCCCTCCTAGATCTGTTGCTGGAGAACACAGAGGGTCTTGTGGGGGACGTGGCAATTGGTGGCTGTCTTGGTCATAGTGACTATGAAGTGGTTGAGTTTAAAATTTTTGGTGACCGGAGGAAAACTGCTACCAAAACTTCAGCCCTAGATATGGGGAGAGCAGACTTCAGGCTGCTCAGGGAACTAGTCAGCAAGGTCCCCTGGGAAACTGCTTTTGCAAGTGTTGGCATCCATCAGTGCTGGTCAGTCTTTAAGCACTGTCTCCTAAAAACACAGGATCAGGCAATTCCAAAATATTGGAAGTAAAGAAGGTGGGGTAGAAGGCCAGCTTGGCTGACCAAGGATCTTACTCTGGAGCTGAGGCATAAAGAGAAAGTGTGTGGCTGTTGGAAGCAAGGTTAGGCAATGTGGAAGGACTACGGGGATGCTGTTCACATTTGCAGCGAGAAGATTTGTGTGGCCAAAGCCCAATTTGAATTGAAGCTGGCCAGGTCTGTGGGTGACAATAAAAAGCTTTCTTTTAAATATGAGAATAGAAAAAGGAGGACCAGAGAAAACATAGATCCACTACTTGATGGGGAAGGTCACCTCACACACAAGGACATAGGCAAAGCAGAGATGTTTAATGCCTTCTTTGTCTCCGTCTTCAATGCCGAGGATGGGCTTCCGGGCCCTGGGTGCCCTGAGCTGGAGGACCACAACGGTGGGAATGAAAAACTCCCAACTGACCCTGAATGTGTGTGGGATTTGCTGCTCCACCTGGATCCATTCAAGTCCTTGGGTGCGGATGGGATTCATCCCAGGGTTCTCAGAGAGCTGGCTGACATCATCACAGGACCTCTCTCAATTATTTTAAAACAGTCTTGGGAATCTGGAGAGGTCCCAGCTGGCAAAGGTTGTGCCAGTTTCAAGAAGAGCAAGAAAGAAGACCCTGGTGACTACAGGCCTGTCAGGCTCACATCAGTGCCTGGTAAAATTATGGAGAAGATTCTTCTGGTAGCTATTGAAGCGCACCTGGGGGACAATGCAGTCACTGGTTCCAGTCAACATAGGTTCACGAGAGGTAGGTCCTGTCTGACAAATTTGATTTCCTTTTATGATAAGGTCACCCATCTAGTCGATCAAGGGAAACCAGCTGATGTGATCTTTTTGGGTTTCAGTAAAGATCTTGACACAGTTTCACAGAGGATCCTACAAGACAAAAAGTTCAGCATATAGCTGGAAAAAATATCATACGCTGGGTGAATAACTGGCTGACAGGTAGGACTCAAAGGCTTGTGGTAAATGAGTCCACATCAGGCTGGCAGCCAGTCACCAGTGGGGTGCCTCAAGGCTCCATTTTAGGGCCAGTTCTCTCCAATGTTTTTATAAACAATTTGGATGTAGGACTAGAAGGTGTTTTGAGGAAATTTGCTGAGGATACTAAAGTGGGAGGGGTTGTTGACTCTATTGAGGGTGGAAAGGCCTTGCAGAGAGATCTGGACAGGTTGGAGAGCTATGCAATCACCAACCACATGAATTTTAACCAGGACAAGTGCCAAGTCCTGCACCTAGGACGGGGCAACCCTGGCCATACATACAGATTACGTGACAAGACACTGGTGAGCAGCCCCACAGAGAGGGATCTGGGGGTTGTGCTTGACAGCAAGCTGAATGTGAGCCAGCAGTGTGCCCTGGCAACCAGGAAAGCCAAGCATATCCTGGGGTGCATCAAGCATGGCATTGCTAGTTGGTCGAGTAAAGTGATTGTCCCGCTTTACTCTGCACTGGTATGGCCTCACCTCAAGTACTGTGTGCAGTTCTGGGCAGCACAGTACAAGAAGGACATGAAACTCTTGGAGAGAGTCCAGAGAAGGGCTAAAAAGATGCTGAAGGGCCTAGAGGGGAAGATGTATGAGGAGAGGCTCAGGTCACTTGTCCTGTTCAGCCTGGAGAAGAGGAGGCTGAGGGGGGACCTCATCACAGTCTTGGCTTCCTCACGAAGGGGAGGGGAGGGGCAGGTGCTGATCTATTCTCTTTAGTCACCAGTGATAGGACCTGCAGGAATGGTGTCAAGCTGTGACCGGGGAGGTTTGGGTTGGATATCAGGAAAAGGTTCTTCACTGAGAGAGCTGTCGCACACTGGCACAGGCTCCCCAGGAACGTAGTCACGGCACCAAGCCTTTCAGAGTTT
>NW_023308030.1:0-4606 GCF_011077185.1 Oxyura jamaicensis
TTCTAAACAATGTAACTCTGCAAAAACAACATTTCTATTCCCACAATACCCACCACTGCTGCTGTCGGATACTGACAGAAGACTCAAGCACACCCTGCAGCCCAAGACCTGGATGGCCGCACGTTTCCCTGAGCCCTCCGTCTGAGTAGCCACATCAGTGACTGTGGCTGGAGAGGCCACGAGAGATGCAGAGGCCTTGTTTTTCTGCCTGGTTGATACCATGGCCAGGTTCCTTGCAAGCAGGTTACAAGTACCAAAGGTAAAGACCGCTGCAAAAGAGTAGCAAGGGGCCCTCCCTGCTCGATCTGCCTGTGTGAACTGCCACGCAAACTGCTGCGCCCCGCGCTTCTGACGCGCTACACCCTGTTTGCCGCGCTCCTGGTTGTTCACTCTCCCTAGGGGCTGCTTTTGAACAGCCGGGGAGGGGGCGCTGCTGGCCCTGCCTACGCCCTCGCAAGGGTTGACGGGTCCTGGTGGCTCCCTTGGCTGCTTCGAGTGGCCTCGATGCCAAAAAAAAGCCCTGCCCGCCTCAATCCCCTGCTCCACCGCAGAACGTGTCTGCCCCAGAGCCGACCGCCTCAGCAAGAGGTGATTTGAACTTCTTTCAGAATCTGCTTTATCCCTCACCACTTCCTGAAAAATAGCATACAAAAAAGAATACTAGTAGTTCAGTAATCCAGTGTTCAGTGTTTTCTTTTGCCATAAGCTTGTCTCCTGCATAGTCTTAAAGTTTCTCTACAAAGCCTGAACAGAACACACTGATTACAGACAGTATCTTCTTCTAAGATATCTTCTTCTTCAGCCTTTGGTAACTTTGATGCCATAGTGCTACAGCCTAAATACCTGCACCTCAGAGGTTCACCTGTTCCTTCATTTGTTTTTCAGTAACTCTAAGCAGCCTACTTAGAGTACTGTACTGGGTCTGGCTGGGATGTTAACTTTCCCTGCAGCAGCCCATGTGTTCAACTGCCTAGCACGGTAAAACCACCACAAGTACAAAATCAACAAGATCCTTGCAAATGTGAATCCTGCCTCAGAAATCCCCAGGTGATTGTGTTTGAATGTTTAGACACTTGAATGCTCAGATAGGTTCCATAATTATAAATCCAAGAAAAAAGCATGCACCTTTAAGAAACCCAAATATTTTATTTACAGCTAGCCAACTGCAAGCAACACGATTTACTAGAGACAATAAACTTATTTTGCACACACAAGCATACCCAGGGATATTTTTTAGGATAGAAAGTTGCCCAAAATAATGAAACTAGCTATAACACTCATTAAAAATGAACTACTGACTGAGAGCTCCGTATTCTCTTCAACATTTATGATGACTAGTACTGTGAGGTGACTAAAAGCAAAGCTCCTCCTCTTATGACGAGAGCATATTTTTGTTTTGTTATTAAAAACAGTGAATGCTTCTGGCACAGCATAGTCAAAGGCAATTTATAAATGAACTGCTCAAAGCTCCCCGTGCCACGTTTAAGCTTTGATTAAAGCAACTGCTTTGGTTTATATTTTTCTGTTGCATTACATGCAACACCAGTGCAGCTCCATTAAAGTTAGACAAGTTGTTTTAGATTCACTCCCAGCTTAAATGCCACAACTTCAGTGCAGGAGATTAGGCAAAAGAATTAATCTTTATTAGGTTACTTACTCAGGAGATGAGAGAGAAACTCTTGTAATTAAAGAGTTGTTTAATGCTCTACTTAAACGTGAGTGCAAAGCAAGTGAGCTAGAGCTACTACACTATTCCTATTTAATATATTTTTCACCATGAAGTCAATTTTTGCCATCAGTACGTTTTGCCTAACAAAATACAACATCCATCTGTAACGTAAGCCTAGATGCAGAAGCATATACCTCCCCGCGGCATTTGCAGAGCTAATGACAATGTGCTTGAATCCCTCTTCAGTTCCATGATTGTTTGGTCACCAACAATTTCTGCAAGGTTGCTTTAACAACACACTTGCCCATTTGTCTTTGCTGCAGCTGCTGTGGAACTAGCGAAGTTACAGAACACAGCTAAAGTGTTGCGGTGCTACAAAGCCTGCAATGATCTCATTAGGGCAAGCGAGATTTTGAGAGCTGGTGTTTCAGCAGGCGTTTGTCTCCTGGAAGTTGTTCCATGAAGGGTGCTGGCTGCTGACCAGTTGAGGTGACGAGCACGTGTGGAGAAAGAAGGCAGAGAGATTCTACTTTGGGCTTATTCCTGTTATAAGGCTGTTTTGTTTATACAGCTAGGCCTTGCTTTTTAGTGTTGCTGCATAAAACACTCCTGCTGTGCAACTATGAATAATTATACAACATCCAAAACAAAACAAAAAAATCTCTGTCCCTTGCAAGTCAGACCACAGAGCGCAGCTTCTGCTCAGCAGTCACGAAAGCAAAGAAACAATCCCATCGACTCATACGCTTTGAAGATTATAAGATGCTGGATCTATACATTTCTTAAACACTTGATTCATTTCAGCAGAACTAACCAACCTGCAGAGAATAAATTCTGGATTTCACACTAATTTAATCAGAACTAAATATGTGAAATTGCAACCTTAGCCTTAGGTTGGGTCTGGTCGGCATATTGGTTCCTCTGTTCCTTTCAGAAGGGAGCCCCCCATGACAATAACCCTCATGGCAATAACCCCCCATGACAATAACAAAACACGCAACAGGAGGGGAAATAGGTTGAATGACGTGACAGAAACCTGTTTCCTTTTTAGAATAACATTGTCCTGCAGAGAACAAGATAGCTGACTCTGCTCTGATCCTCACAAACGAAGTGTGGTCCTTGGATTTCTAGCAGCTGGCCAGAGTGATCCTCACTTGAAGTCCTGACTGTCAAGTTACTGGGCATGCTAATGCTTGACATGCACACACACCACTGGTGGAGTGGAGTGTGAGAAACACTCTGTAGCCAATAACATAGACTCAGGTGAGGATCTCAGTGAAGATCTTGATTCTTTCAGTTTTGATTCTTTCCAGGTCCGAATCAGGACCCAATTTCCTGGTTGATGGTGGTGAATGGGGAATTCCAAAGGTGGGGTTTGAGCCAACAACCCACGGGTCCTACAGTGACTGAATTTTTATGTTCAGTTCTTTATTTTGTATGCAGGTATCGGGGGACAGGCAGCAGCTGAAGCGTAGCTGAGTAGGAAGGAGGCACTGCTCGCTTCTCCTCAGCCTTGCAACACGGCTCACTTCCCAAGACAAGTGGGAAAAATCAGAATGCATGCAGCAGCCCTAACCTCATCCCTGAGAATTAATACCTGCACTATAGGAACAGGACCACTAATTACCTTTCCTCTCATCCTCCCCTGTGAGCTTATATCTTCTTTTCTTCCTTAGTATTTCCTTCCAGTAGAAACTCACAATTGCCTCCCTTGTCCTCCTTCAACTAAGGAGGGGAAAAAAAGAAATAAACTTTTAAGTACCTAAGGTTCAGGATTGCAAGTGTCACCTGAAGGTCCTAAAGCTAGCATCAGAAGTGTTAATTAGGAAAATGCATCCACATCTCAGGAGGCCTAGATTCAGGAAAGCCATATTTCAGCTGTTAGAGATGCACACTTCAGAGGGAATCTCAGTAGATATTAGGACTGAAATTAAAAACCCTTCACATTCTCCAGTATAACACCACTGCTGCACACCTGTGTTTGACACCAGGCTAATAAATAAATAACAAGGCTTACTCTAATATGAAGTTTCTTTAATAAACTGTAAACTCATTGGACTGAAGTTAAAGAACTTGGAAATACACAATGCTGAAAGTATCACGGACCATCACACTTATGTTCTGGATCTTAAACCTCAACCTCATTTTCTTGTAACAGGTTTCCAAATGAAGACATCCTTAGAAGTACCAGGACATACTTCTTGCAGTGTTTTCACCTGCTCCCACCCCACTCCAACCCATCCTCAGCCCTTGAACTGCTCTGTCATTTTATCACTTTTCTCCTCCAATTTTACAGCATTACCTTAACCAGAGCTGCAACTGCTCTTGCAGCATGAAACTTGACATAGTTAAGACACTGGCTTTGTTGTTTCAGCTGTGAAGCTCTGAGCAGGAACTATTCCCCTTGGTTAGTAAGGGACTTGTAAGGAACTAGTTGCAGGCAGTTTAGAAACAACAACCCAAGAACAAAATAAGCAAGTACGCCCTGCATGTACTATGACTACTGCGTCACCTGGGGAAGGGCAGGAAGACAGCAGCTCATACTTGCAAGCTGAACTCACAATGAATGCCAAGAATTGCAGATTTCCTATCTGTCAGCCTGACCCTACCCGTAGGGAAGTCTGCTGCCTCCCTGGGGCCAGGGTCAGGGATGTTGCCAGAAAGCTTCCCAACCTGGTTCGCCCCTCTGATTACTACCTGCTACTGATAGTCCAGGCTGGCAGTGATACCATTGATGAGAGAAGCCTGAAGGCTATCAAACAGGACTTTAGGGGGCTGGGACGGTTAGTGGACGGAGCGGGAGTACAGGTGGTGTTTTTGTCCATTCCTACAGTGGCAGGGAATGGTTCAGAGAGGACACGAAAAGCCCACCTGATAAACACGTGGCTCAGAGGCTGGTGCCAACACAGAAGTTTTGGGTTCTTTGACCACGGGGCG
>NW_023308031.1:0-9717 GCF_011077185.1 Oxyura jamaicensis
GAGCTGACCAAGCAAACATAGAGACAAGGACAAGACACAAACCATGAAGATTCTTCTTAACAGAAGAGTAGAGAAAGCAGCTAGAAATAGAAGATCTCTTTAGAAGAGAACTTTCCAAGCTAGATGTAATATACAATAAATGGTTGTTCATTGTCTTTGTTCTGTTCAAAGAGTGGGGGTAGTGAAGGTTCCTGGGAGATAAGAAACTGTGAAGCACCTGGCTAGACATTATGAAATTCCTTACTTAATGTAACAAAAGAGTACATAAAGGATTCGCTTGAAACCAGCAAGGAGGAGGGAGCGCCCCCCTCTCCCCCCCCTTCCCCCATTCTTTCATCTTCTGCTTAAAGTCACTGTTGCAAGGCTCATGTAACCACTTCTTGATAAGTTGTTAACTAGTTTGACAGCATCCTGCCTTCCTGCTTCATGCTGGGCCAACATGACCAGATAAGGGAAAAGAAGTTGAGTCACAATGCAGAGGAAGACTACGCCTTCATCTTCATGACCACCAAAGGGCCTGAGATAACCCCCTGGCAACAGCATGCGCAGCCGCAGAACATACCAGGATGTGCCGCGTATACCGGAACCACCAGGCGATAAAAGGAAGATTCTGGGAGGGGTGAGGTGCTCGCCATTGGTGGAGCCAGAGACTCCCCGGCCGCCTAGCGCTGTTTTGCTTCTTGGCTGCTTACATAATAAAATCATTTGCATTATTGGACACGACCCTCTCTGTCAATTAATTGAGAGCTAATTTATAACAAATTTGGTGCTGTGACTCGGATGAAGGCAATTTGACTGAAAAGCTCTCTGGAGGGGGGGGCACACCACCGATTTCGGCGGCCTCTGTTGAGAGTGACTTTCACTCAAACCCTTCACCAACGAACCCTAAAATTAGCAACAAGCAAATAAAGCCGGCAACCGCAAGTAATCTTTGTGCATGAAGACCGAACGAAGACTCAGGATTGAGTAAGTTTAGGCCGGTGTTCCGTTCAGTTGGGGTTGGGTTTCCCGGAGCACGACGTGTGAGACGTCCAGTGGGACGAGGTGAGTGTGGACCCCTCTGTAGTGCGGTTCCCACATCCCGCGAGGGACTGGGCCACGAAACGGGGGAAGCGTTGTGTGTGTGTGTGTGAAGGTGCTCTGGAAGATGGGACAGAAGAAAAGTAAGCCTTCTGGTCCCATGGGTAAGGGAAACTCTAGTGTGAGTTTACCGGATAGTCCACTGGGACTAATGATTAAAATGATTAGTGATTCCCCTTCTAGGCAGGGAAAGAGTAAAGTAAAGTGAATATGCACACCTTTGGATTAACTCAGAAACTGGAGCTAATCTGTATCTCCTAAAAGAAAAAGGAGGGAAAGGGAGACGTGGCATCACCTCCCTATATAACCCCTCCTATGCCCACGGCCCTCTCCCTTCCAGAACCTGCTGATCCCCAATTTTCAGGGGAGTCGGATAGTGAGATTGACTCCAGTGCTCAAGGGCCAGTAATTAGGAGTCAAACTAAGTAACAAAAACTTGCCAGACATCCTGTCTCAGGCAGGAAACAGATGGACAACAAGGACACAAATTAGCTCAGACTGATAAGGACATTGCAAACTTGCAAAATCACTACATTCTAGATAAAGGGTGAGAAGTATACTATGAGGAAGACATACGGCCTTCCTCCCAAAGACCCCTGCCCACAATTCTTGGAAGAATCTGCGCAAACACAAAGGACTGATAAGCTAATTATTATAAGAAGTGTGAGTAGGCGGGTTTAGGTAATTAATATGTATAGGTATTAATTGAATATTCGTTGTTCTGCTGTGAGATAGTTTGTCACTTTGGGTATGCACGTTAGGTGGAAGGATCCCCCGTGCATCCAGCGCTGTCAATAAAGAATACTTCATCACTAAGAAGAAATTTTGACTTCGTTCTTTAAATCAGTCTGGCACCCCAGATGGGACAACCTCTCTGCCCGGTTGCAGGACCCGCTGGGAATAGGACTCCCTAGGGTACCCCCAGGATTTCCCAGAGGGACTCCTTGACTCAACAGATCACTGAGAGGACAGACAAGGACCCCATCGCTGTAAGTGACGATATTCTTTATTTTGGTTTGTTTGTTTGGTAGACCGGTCATTTGGTGCTGCCTATAAGTCGGAAGGTAACCTTCTTCAGGGTAGTGTTGGTGTATACTTTTGTGGCTAGCACCTTAAGTATACGTTGGATCTGTTTTGATGGCATTTAATTGCCATTGGGAACCTTGGCAAAAGGTTTGCCTTTAAGGTTCATTTGGTACTGTGTTACTTATTTCGGTTTTCTGACCTACTGAATGTGGAATTTGACTCTGATTGTTGTTATTGCGATTTTAGCTATATTTTTGGTAATAATAATAGTTTCTTGGTGTTGCTGTAAAAAGATACCAACGTGCTGCATTTTGTAAGTGTTAAAGGGGTATCTTGAAAGTGTGAATTAAGAAAGATGGGATGAAATGTTGTATACTGCTACGTTGTTTCAGCATCTTGGAGGGAAAAGGTATGGAATTAAGTTGGCCTCTGACTTAGCTTTTGGTGTTGGCATTAGAAAAGTACAGGCTGGAGAAAGATAAAGGAAGTGTTAAAAGGGTTGTTGAAGGTGTTAAACGTGTGGCATGTAGTATTTGATAAAGCTGTTTGAAGTTGAATGAGCAGGGAAAGAGGATGTAGGGATGTTAATAGTTCTGCCTCAACCCGAGGCTGAGATCTCAAA
Organism: Oxyura jamaicensis; assembly: GCF_011077185.1. NCBI lineage: Eukaryota > Metazoa > Chordata > Aves > Anseriformes > Anatidae > Oxyura > Oxyura jamaicensis. The sequence continues at coordinate 2,729 of NW_023308031.1, forward strand.
ATCACAGTCATGAGCCCTCTGGGGCAGAGGGACCATGATGGGTCCGAAAGAGTTGTCATGGAAACAGAAAAGCAGTTAACTCTTAAAACAACCTGAGTTCACATGTGAGCTCAGATTGCCAATGGGATCGCTCAGGGAACTTTCAATGATTGCATTCGCCTGATCGACCCCCCCCAACTGAGACCCTAATCACCCCGGAAATTATGAACGGCTATACAGAAATCTGGTTAAATTGGGAATTGAGAATTTGTTCCAACAAGATCCAAAAGAAACCCCTATGGAATTTTTGAACCAACTTTTGAAATGCAATGAAAAGAAAAAAAATAATAAAAATTTGGACCTGGCTTCAGAAAACAGAGGCAATTGTCTAGCCTCTTTCTAGGGCAATTGGCCCACTGATATCAGAAAGAAATTGTCTTAGGCTGCAGGATAAACTCACAACAGCCAGGAATAATGGGGACCTGGGGCATTTACCCTAGCAAGTCCACTGGTTGAATAAAGCTAGGGAACAAAGAGAGGGCCTTGAATTTTTTTGTTGGTTAAGGGAGCTTCTTTCTCTGTGTTAATTACTCTGTAAATGTAATAGGAGCAACTGGCTAACAGGAAAAGGCTTTTTTTTTTTTTTTTTTTTGCAATGCTTGAAATTTAAATTGGGAAAAATGATTGGAATTACAAAATTAGAAAAATAGTCAAGTTTGGTTCATGGTACTAGATTTAAAGGACGCCTTTTTCGGCTTGCCCGTGGCAAATGAAAAACAGAAACTCTTTGCCTTTGAATGGGAAAATCCTAATAGAGGACGGAAAACTCAGATTACTTGGACAGTGTTACCACAGGGGTTCAAGAATAGCCCCACCATATTCAGGAAACAACTAGCCTGTGATCTTGAAGTTTGACAGACCCCTTCGGGAAAAGGGGACACTGTTGCAATACACAAATTATAGCAACTGAAGAAGAGGAATGTGTATCATGGACTATTAGTTTACTAATGTTATTTTTTTTTTCGGCACTAATACTATGAACCTAGCCTCTTTCCTCAGTAACTGTTTCCAGATCACCAGATCTTGTGTCAAGACCATGAACACGGTATACTCCAGCTGACCAGACTTCGAGGAAACACCCCTAGAAGATGTGGAGGATTGGTACATAGATGGCAGCAGCTTCGTCCGCTGGGGATTTTGCTTCACAGGATATGCGGTAACAAACATCAGCCCAAAAGATGGAAATCATCACCTTGATAAGAGCTCTTGAGCTGGCAAACATTTGGACAGATTTGAAATACACCTTTGGTGTGGTGCATGTACACGGGGCAATTTGGAAGGAGAGAGGACTTTTATCTTCCTCAATTAAACATGCAGATCAGTGGGGAATGATTACATTGTAGTGAAGCGGGCAACTGGCCAATCTGAAATAGCGTATTTCTGCAAACCATTGAAATATAAATATGGGAAACAGTGGGGCATTCACAAGTTCCTATACATGCCCAACTCCCAGAGTCACTCCTAGGGAGAGATTTATTGGAAAGATTACAAGCAACAATTTCATTTAAAAATGGGGAGATTATTCTGGAGATAAATGATCAAAGATATGTGGAAGTGTTGAGTTTGATACTGACAGCTATTGAGACCAAAGAGGAAATTAGTGAGGAAATCCTAAGTCAAGTGTTTTCTGGATGTACCAGGGAAGGAAAATAAAATAAAATAATAATTAAAAAATGCTCTTCCAATACAAATTAAACTTAAGGAAGAAAAACAGCCAGGCAGAATTAAGCAGTACCCCTTGAAAAAGAATACAGAGAAGGAATTAGCCTGATAATTGATTAAAATGCTTAACACCAGAACTAACTTGGTTTACTGTTTTAGACCTGAAGGATGCCTTCTTTTGCCTCCCTCTCCATGAAGCCAGCCAGAAAATCTTTGCATTTGATTGGACAAGCCCTAAGAGTGGGCGCAAAACACAGCTCACATGGACAAGGTTGCCTCAGGAATTTAAGAACTCACCCACCTTGTTCGGAGAACTACTTGCAAGGACTTGGAGACCTGGGAAGCCCCATCAGGAGAAGGAAGGCTGTTGCAGTATGTAGATGACCTCCTCATAGCCACCCAGACAGAAGCAGCATGTGTGGCCTGGACGGGGATTGCCCTGGGAATACTAGCACAGGACCTGGGCCCATATCGAAGGACAGTTGCTTATTTTTCTAAGCAGCTGGATGTTGCTGCCAAGGGATGGCCAGGATGCCTCAGAGCTGTTGCAGCAATGGTGCTAAATATCCAGGAGGCACGCAAGTTCACCTTGGGCCAGAAAATAACTGTGCTAGTGTCTCACACAGTGTCTGCGGTGCTGGAAGTGAAAGGCGGTCACTGGTTTTCCCTACAAAGGTTCTTGAAATACCAAGAAGGCACACCAGAAGGTGAGCTCAGAACTGGTGGAAGGACATGATTTGGAGGACAGAGAGGCAAAAGAAGCAGCAGAAAATGAGGTAGCAACTGAGGGAGCCCTGGCTCCAGACAGGCAGATTCCCCTTGAAGGTAAGCCTGTATATAACAAAAAGGATAGAAAATTAATCGAAAGTCAAAAGGGAAAATATAACCAAGAGGGATGGGCTATTACCAAAGAAGGGAAGTGGACGCTAGTCATCCCCTCCAATTTACTGTGGTCCCCAGTAAAGGAAAACACCAGAGGACACATTGAGGAATAGACGCTTTGTATAACTATCTAATTTGAAAAATTATTGCCAAGAACTTATATGCTAACATCATTCAAATAACTTAATGTGATCTTTGTCTCCAGACTAACTCCCAAAATACCCCCAAACCAAAATTGGGTCAAATTGGAAAAGGCCATGGGCCTGGGCAACAGTGATAAAGTGACTTTTCTGAACTTCCAAGAAAAGGGGGGTCTCATACTGATAAAAAGGGAGGATGCCAATAGACCCCAGGCAGTAGGAACAAATAAGGTATTATCAGGAAGTGTTCAGAGAATCCAGCCTGTCAAATGACTACAGTATCGGAAAACAATCAGCCGAATGGTTAATCCCAGCTAACAACACTAGGTGGGTTTGTTCGTCTGTAGGGGTAACTCCTTGTCTGTTGCTAAAACTTTTCAACGTGTCTCATGATTTTTGTGTACAGGTAATAATTATACCAAGAATCTTATATCACTCTGAATAATATGTATATGATCAGCATACGGTGGCAAATTACCATTTGGAAAAGGGAGAGAGCCATTTACGGCCATAACTTTGGCCAAGTTAATGATTCTAGGAGCGACAGGAGCCGGCACCGGAGTGGCTTCGCTGGTTAAACAAAGCCAGGAGTTCACTTCCCTACGCATTGCCATTGATGAGGACCTGGCCCGAATTGAACAATCTATTTCGGCCCTGGAAAAATCTGTCAGGTCACTCTCGGAGGTAGTATTACAAAACCGTAGAGGATTAGACTTGGTATTTTTACAACAGGGAGGGCTATGTGCAGCCTTCAGAGAAGAATGCTGTGTGTATGCCGATCATACTGGGGTGGTAAGGGACACAATGACAAAACTCCGAGAGGGTCTAGAGAAAAGAAAGAGAGAAAATGAAGCTAGGCAAAATTGGTATGAATCTTGGTTTAATTATTCACCTTGGCTTACTACCTTGTTGTCAACTATAGCAGGACCTTTACTGCTGTTAATAATAGTGTTAACTTTTGGACCATGTATTTTTAATAAGGTAATTGCAATTGTAAAAAGCCGCCTAGAAGCAGCACACTTAATGCTTATTCGCGCTGAATATGAACCATTAAATCAGGATGAGAATATAGAAGCGCTGGTGCTTAGTCACCAGGCGTTGCAGAGATTCAATGAACAAAATAAGTAACCAAAAGAAAAAGGAGGGATTGTAATATACAATAAATGTTTGTTCATTGTCTTTGTTCTGTTCGAAGAGTGGGGGTAGTGAAGGTTCCTGGGAGATAAGAAACTGTGAAGCGCCTGGCTAGACATTATGAAATTCCTTACTTAATGTAACAAAAGAGTACATAAAGGATTTGCTTGAAACCGGCAAGGAGGAGGGAGTCCCCCCCTTAGGGCTTTTCTTGTGCCTTAGAGATATGCTTATCATAGAATCATAGAATCATAGAATGGCCTGAGTTGAAATGGAACTCAAGGATCATCTAACTCCAAACCCCCTGCCATAGGCAGGGACACGGCCCACTAGATCAGGTTGCTCAGGGCTTCATCTAACCTGGTTTTGAATCAGCTAACCCGGTCATTTAGCCTGGCCATATGTGTACTGGGGAGAAGCTTGTGTGCCCTGGGAATATCCTTGGGATCTCTAGGAAGATACTCAATTATCAGGGGTCACTTGGAAGCCCAAGGAAGTGGAAGGGTACTGCAGAGAGCAGTGTGTGTCCTACAGGAAGGTGTTGGAGTGCTCCAGTTGTGCTCGATTGCCTTAGGAAATTGCTTGGGTGTCCCTCTGAGTCGTTTGAGTGCTTCTGGGAGGAGCTTGTGACCCAGAGGCAGGTGCTGACAGTCTCTAGGGAGGTGCTTAGGTGCCACTTGCAGTGCTTGTGTGCCATGGGAAAACGCTTGCATACCCTGAGGAACTCCTTGGGTCCTCCAGGAAGGTGCTTGGAATCCCCAGAGAGATTCTTGTGTACCCAGGGAGATGTTTGGCTGACCCAGGGCAATGGATGGTTGCTCCAGAGAGGTGCTTCATTGCTGGAGGGACATTCCTGGGTGCTTGAAAGGTATTCTTGGGTGCTCCTGAGAGGTGTTTACGTGCCCCAGGCATATGATTCTGTGCCCAGAGGAGATGTCTGTATGCCCTTGGAAATGCTTTTCTGCTCCTGTTACTTGCCTGGGTCCTGAAAATATTCATGCTCGGGTGCCCAGCAGTAATGCTTAGCTGCTCCAGGGAGGTGCCTGGAGCCTTCAGGGAAATTCAAGGTACCTTGGAATGGTCCTTGAGGGGTCCAGAAACATGCTGGGGTACCGTGGACGATTCTAGGATTCCCCTGGGGACATTTTTAGGTGTACCAAGAAGTTACTTGAGTGTTCCAGGAAGGTGCTTGGATGCCCTGAGAAGATGCTTGGGTGCTGCAGAAAGGTGCTTGGGTACCTGACAGAGATGCTTCCGTGTCCTGGGGACATACTTGGTTGCTCCAGGGGGAGGTTTGAGTGTTGAGCAGAGATGCTTGCTGACTGAAGATAAGTGCTTTTTTCCCTTGGGAAGATGATTGGGTGCCCGGTGGAAATGCCTGTCTACCCCAAGAAGGTCTTTGGCTCCTCAAGGAAGATGCTTTTCTACCCTTTGGATAAGCTTGGGTGCTCTAAAGAGATGCTCGAATGCCCCAGAGACATGTGGTATGCCAGGCCGAGGGGCTTTGGTAGTCCATGGAGTTTTGTGGGTGACTCGGAAATCCTGGGCGTCTGAGGGAGATGTGTGTCTTCTCCTGGGAGGTGCTTGATGGCTGTAGGGAGGTGCTTGGGAGCTCTAAGCATGTTCATGCATGCTCTATGGAGATGCTGGGGTGCCCATGAGTGATGCTTTTGTGTGCCATGGAGGTGCTCGCTTGCTCCAAGCTCAAGCAACTCCCTCTGTCCCACAATCATCTCACCTAGGTACTGAGGCATTTCCAAGGGAACTCAAGCATCTCCAGAACATACTGGTATCTTGCTTTGGCACCCAAGAATCTCCCTTTGGCAACCAGGTCCATGCTGTGAGAAGCCAGATCTCTAAAGAGTCTTTGTGCCTTTTAACGAATTAATTTCCAGGCTGCACACTTGTGTATTTCATGCACGCTAGCTTGCATTTGCAGACAGTAAATTATCGCTGGCAATCCATAGAACCTGTTGCTGTAATAAACTGCACTTAACTGCACTGTTCCTAGCTGTGATAGTAAGGGCGGTTATACGTTATTGGTGAATCCATGACCGTGGTAGTTCAGTGCTCTGAATCCGACCAGATCCATACTGGTTAATGCGTTATTGGTGAATGTGTGATTGTGCTAGTTCAGTACCCTGAATCCGACCTGACCCCTAACGGTTAATTGGCTACGTGACAGACCTGGATGCACTTGGTGGGTAATGCAAAAGAATGGGGAGGTCCGGTGTGTAACTCAAGGGGATTTTTAACACTGGGTGAGAATAGCCCATGACTTGAATTGTATTATGTTAATTATTATATAATACTGCATGTCATCACTGTTATAAGTTGCCTCTCAATTAATTTCAGAGAGCATTGCTTCAATCATACAAATAAGTTTATTGAGTAAGCAGCCAGCAAGCAAAACAGTGCTGGGCGGCCGGGGAGTCTCTGCTCTGCCAACGGCCCACACACACCAGAGTCCCCTTTTATAGTCTGGTGAACACATGGCATATCTAGGTATGTTCTGCAACTGCGCACACTGTTGCTAGGGGGTCGCGTCAGTCTCTCTGGTGGTTGTGGAGATGAAGGCCGTAGTCTTCCTCTGCATTGTGACTTAACTTCTTTTTCCTTATCTGGTCATGTCGACCCAGCAAGAGGCAGGGAGACAGGACATTGCCAAACTAATTAAATGGCTTATGAAGGAGTAATTTACATGAGCCTTGCAACAGCGACGGGAGAGAAAGGGAGGGAAAGGGAGGAAGGAGCTCCCCCTTTCTTGTCGACTTCAAACAAATTCTTTACATAAAAGAAGGTCATAACTACCTAGCCAGGCACTTCACAGTTTTTATCACCACAGAAAACCTTCGCTTACTACCCCCCCCCCCCCCCCACTCTTCAAATAGAACTTCCTTCTCGCTTAATACAAGAAACAATGAACAAATATCTGTTGCATACCACAATCACTACCATTATTCCTATATGTCAATGTCCTATTAATGGTATCACAGTAACAGCCACACAGATAATAATTAATGAATGAAATTTGATAGAATTGCACAATCACAGAGATGTGATGGAATGAGAATGGGCTTCAACGTGTGATGATCCAACATCACACACCATCTCTTCTGCCCTGAAAGACTG
>NW_023308032.1:0-5416 GCF_011077185.1 Oxyura jamaicensis
TTATTTCCTATCTTAATAAACTGTCTTTATCTCAACTCACAGGCTTCTTTCCCGTTTCTCTCCGCCATCCCAGAGAGGGAGGGGGGAGGGTGAGTGAACGGCTGTGTGGTGTTTAGCTGCCAGCCGGGTTAAACCACAACAGTGAGATAACATAAAAGCAGCAGTAAGCACCCGATCACTATTCCTTGAGGAGCTGTGAGATACGTGAAAAGATTTCAGCCATCATCTAGGCCAGCACATTGTCAACTGGCTGCTCCAATACGGGGATAACGGGGCCAGTTGCATGGAATTAGAGGGCAGGGAAGCCAAGCAGGTGGGATCTCTCCCCAGGGAAGGGGATAAAGACATTGGAAAGGGAGCACAAACCCTTACTCTCTTGAGGCAGCTCCTGTAAGGTGTAGAGGAAAGGTTTCCCTTCAAAGAAGATGTTGTATGTCACCCAGGCAAGTGGACCACCAGGGAGAGAGGGAGCCCGTATCTGATGGAATTGGCCAAGCTGGAGGTGATTTATGGTGATTTATGCACATTAAACGATTTTCTTCCTTGCCCAGTCCCTCACAGGATCCTTCAGTTGTGGGGTTGCTGAGGGTCAAAGTGCCAATAGCTCCCCAAATGGTGCACCAGTGGCAATATGGCACTATCTGAGACTCCCTGCTTCCCATATACATGCTGATTCATCAGCTAGTGAGCCAACGACAGATCAGCAAAACTCGCCCACGCTTTAATAATCCCATATGGTCTGTGCAAACGTCTAATGGGGAGCTGAGACTAACAGTGGAGGATTGTGTCTAGAATGAAGTCACACCAAATTCAATAGTCTTCTCTCCTTATAGTCTTAGCTCTAAGAGCATCTAAATGATTCCTTACAGCATGTGAATGCTGCTGTCTGATCCCTTCCTGGGATCATAAGGAACCAGTACCTCCAGGCCAGAACACTCTCCCTGTACCCATGCATGCAGGCACTAAGGTCCCATGAACTTTTAAGGGTGGAGTTCACAAAGTAACCACTGATTTTATCCCCACCCAACACCTGTTGTACCCCTGCATAGTCCTTCCTCAAGGCACAAAGGGCTGGGAGACCTTGCTGGTGAGAGCTGAGGCCCTGAGGAGATGTCCAACACACAAGAGCCATTACAGCCAAGGGTCATGTAGAAGAGAACAATAGGTTTCTCTCTCCCTGTGACACATGACTACTGTTGCTCTGCTGACAGCCTCTACAGGCTGCCCTGAAACTCCAGAGTAGGAACAGGTACCGTTGTCCTAGATGTGGCATCTGCTGCCATTTCAGTTGGCCAAAAGAATGCCTCCACCTGACTCACAGAGGAGCCACCTCAGATTTCACCAGATTTTTGCATCTGAGCAGCTCCTGCCTGTCCTCCATCTCCACCAAGGAGCTATTGTGGCTCTGTTATTCACATTAAGGTACCTATGTTGTGGACACCTGAACTGAAGGGAGAGGGATCCAGGATCCTGTGGGTCTGTGGCAGACATGGGAGGGAGCTGAGAGCCCCTTCCAGCCCCAGGAATAACAACCAGCATGAGATGCCTCGACTGACTCTGCTGAATTCCTTCCTCAAGTGAGGATGAAGGAGATCACTCCCTGACCATGACTTCATGTCCAAACTGATACAGGGACAAGAAGATGTGGTGGTTACACTTAATTGGTTTTCTGCAAGGAGAAATGAGCCTGCTGTCAAGTGTGTGCCCAGGTGAGGGAGGGAACCCCAGGGATTTCTTCAGGCTGTTTCCCAGCAGGTTTCCCTGCAGCCCCAGGGCCATGGGCAGGGAGCCTGGTGGGGGGCAGAGCATGGGAGACCTTGGGCTGGGCCTCTGCTGCTGAGCTGGGCCGGGCTCCTGGGCCCAAGGGGAGCTCCTGGCAAGTGGGCAGCGCTGCAGAGACACAAGTCTGCCCAAGAGCAGCTCCTCTGCACAGCGCAGCAGGGCTGGGGGCACTGCCTGCACAGACACAGTGGTTAAAGGCAGGCAGAAGGGGCAGGATGCACAGAGCTCACTGGGGGACAACACTTTCCAGCCCTGACCCCGGTAAGTCTCTGGCTGGAGGGCAATGCAGCCGCAGCTCCTGGAGAAAGGCTGTGAAGCCGTGGGTGCAGGCAGGGGTGTCCAGGGCTGTGGTGCAGAGCAGGGTCCCTGCTGTGCCCCAGGAGCTGTGTGCTGGGGCAGGGCCTCTGCCGCCTGCCAGGCTTAGCACTCAGCCTGCCCGGGGAGCTGCCCAGGGCGCTGTGGGGAGAAGCTGTGGGTGGAAGGAGCCCCCCTGGCAGGTCAGGGTCCTGCTGCTTGCAGGAGGCTGCTGCTTGCCTGGGCAGCCTCCTCACAGATCCACAGCACAACAGGGATGTTTCCAAGGGGACTTGGCAAGAAAATTATGGCAGGGGTTAGCTGCTTCAGGCTAAGCATTTCTGCCGAGTTTCTGCATTCATTTTTTTTCCCTTTTGTCTCAGTGGGAATAGAAATAGACGCTGTTATTTCTGAGAGAATCTCACAGTCCTAAGCCTCTACAATCAGCACTACAAGGACTGCACCTAGTCCCATTCCTGCCCCTCAGCCAATACAAAGCTCCACCACCACGCATGCAGTGTCAGCAGGGTCTGTGTAACCTGGGCTCTAGGACGTGCCCCCAGGCAGCTGCCCCTGGGCAGAGCCCTGCTGCCAGGAGGTGTCTGCAGGGCAGAGCTGAGCACGAGAGGGTGGGATGGGGGCTGTGACCTGCAGGCTTGAGGTGTGGGGACAGAGACCCAGCTGCAGGCAGGCAGCAGAGCCATGGACAGGGAGTGAGATAAAGCTGTTCCCAGAAACACCATGGCAGGGGGCATTTTGACATTGTCTGCTCTCCCTATAGTGCTGATGCCTTCCACAGTACAGCCCCGTTGTGTCTTCCCCTCCCCCAGCATCATTGCATGGGAACTTGTTCATGAGTCGCCTTTGGAGTCAGCAATGTAGGAGATCATTCAGGTCCAGCTCAGATACTGCAGCTCAGACACTGATGCTCCACGTTCTGTCGTGCAGATACGTTAATGGAGGAAAAACATCCATGTCCCCTCCTAACATGTAGGGTTGTGGAAATGCTGTGTATGGGGCTGTGAATGAGCTCACTCTGCCCTCAGGTCTCCCATGTTTAGAGTATACAAATCTTTTCCTGCAAGGGTTCTGCTGGGCTGCAGGCTTCCCCACTCTAGGACACAGCTCTGCCACAGCAGCTCTTTGCTGTCCACGGAGAAGATGCCTGAGGGCTACGGGCATGGAAACACTGCTGGAAATCTCAGTGTGGTAGCTGCAGTGATCCCTCTGTATCCCTTGCTAGGTGTGGAGAACTGATTGTCCTCAAGAGGTGAGGAGATTGGAGATTTCACTTTGAACCTTGATTTCTTTGCTCTCAGCAGTGGTTTGATTCTTCTCAAGGGGAACACCTGGGTCTGATAAATTTGAGCTGAAAGTGGTGTCAGCCCAGAGCAGCTGTGACCAGGACTTTGGGACAGGATGGCTGCCCTCACTCTGCTCTAAGGGACTGAGCCCTTGCCTCTCAGAACCCACAAGATTTCATTGGACTGCAGCAGTAATTCCAAGGACTTCCAGAGTCCCCTGCTCCCAGTGGCACCCTCTGGTAGCATCCACCAGAGCTCTATCAAGGCACCTGCAGCAGAGGTTTTCATGAAAGGGGAGCAGCAGTTCTGAGGTTTAACAATAAATATAGTAGGTTTTGCTCACAGAATCTAGCCTAACATTTTGCTGCATTTCCCTCCTCTGACAGGTCCCCGTGCCCAGGGGCATCAAATGTCCAACAGTAGCTCCATCACTGAGTTCCTCCTCCTGCCATTCGCAGACACGCGTGAGCTGCAGCTCCTGAACTTCACGCTCTTCCTGGGCATCTACCTGGCTGCCCTCCTGGGCAATGGCCTCATCCTCACAGCCATAGCCTGCGACCATCGCCTCCACACCCCCATGTACTTCTTCCTCCTCAACCTCGCCCTCCTCGACCTGGGCTGCATCTCCACCACTCTCCCCAAAGCCATGGCCAATTCCCTCTGGAACACCAGGGCCATTTCCTATGCAGGATGTGTTGCACAGGTCTTTCTGATTGTCTTCTTTTTTTCAGCAGAGTATGCTCTTCTCACCATCATGTCCTATGACCGCTACATTGCCATCTGCAAGCCCCTGCATTACGGGACCCTCCTGGGCAGCAGAGCTTGTGCCCAGATGGCAGCAGCTGCCTGGGCCAGTGGGGTTCTCTATGCTTTGCTGCACACTACCAATACATTTTCCCTGCCCCTCTGCGGAGGCAATGCTGTGGACCAGTTCTTCTGTGAAATCCCCCAGATCCTCAAGCTCTCCTGCTCGCAGTCCTCCCTCAGGGAAGTCTGGGTTCTTGTGGGTAACATTTTCATCGACTTTGGGTGTTTTGTATTCATTGTGCTCTCCTATGTTCAGATCATCAGGACCGTGATGAGGATGCCCTCTGAGCAGGGGTGGCACAAAGCCTTCTCCATGTGCCTCCCTCACCTGGCTGTGGTCTCCCTGTTTATCAGCACTGTCATGTTTATCTACTTGAAGCCCCTCTCCAACTCCTCCCCATCCCTGGACCTGGTGGTGGCAGTTCTGTACTCGGTGGTTCCTCCAGCAGTGAACCCCTTCATCTACAGCATGAGAAACCAAGAGCTGAAAGTTGCACTAAACAAAGTGATTTCATTGACATTTTCCACTGCTGGTAAACTTCTCACATGTCTCCACAAATGACTCAAAATATTCATTGTATATTCACTACATTCCTGTTATATTATTCCTATTATATTATATTATATTATATTATATTATATTATATTATATTATATTATTTGTTGTTTTGGTAAAGTACCATTGGGATGTTCCTACACACATTTGACTTTGTCTCATTTCATCTGAAACATCAACCTGCTCTCTTTCTCTGTAGCCCCCATCACATATGTGTGCCACTGGGACAGAGCTGACTTTCTCATAGTGTCTGCTTGATATCTCAGCTTCTACAGGCAAATGAGGCGTCTGCTGTCTCCAGGGAGGAAATGTGGACCCAACGGGCACAGGGCAGGTGGGTCTGGAAAAGGATTCACGTCATCCTCAGGCACAAAGGAATGGCATGAAGCTGCACCAGGGGAGGTTCAGACTGGACATTAGGAAAAATTTCCCTACCATGAGGGTGGTCAGACGTGGTGGTTTTACTCGGGTCGGCAGCCGAGATCCACCACAACTGCTCTCTTACTCCCCCTCCTCAAGTTGAAGGGGGAGCAAATACAATGAAAAGGGCTCAAGGGTTGAGATAAGGACAGGGAGATCACTCAACAATTATCGTGATGGGTAAAGCAGACTCAGAGTAGGGAGACAGTAAGATTTATTGCCTATTACTAACAGGCTAGAGAAGTGAGAAACA
>NW_023308033.1:0-1415 GCF_011077185.1 Oxyura jamaicensis
CAGAGGTTTCAGCTTTTCCCTAATTCATCCTTCAGGGCTGCTTTCCATTTTCTACACAGAGGGGGCCACTGCCTCCCAGATGCCTGGGAGAAAATAAAGGCTGCATGAGGGCCTGGAAATCTTACCCTGTGTCCATAGGTCCATTCTGGAACCAAAACTGAAGGTAGGAAGCACACTTTTGTGGTGTTGCAGAGTCACTGGGCACATTTGAAGGTTGCTCCTACAGAGCTTAGTGTCCACCTCCATGCGGGCTTAGGAGCTGCTTCTTTCTCAGGAACAGAGGAGCCAACAGAGGTGAGACAGCTACTCTGAGTTCATGAAAGACATCAGAAAGCTGCCCCTAAGAAGATGACTTATATGGGGAAGTCAGGAGAAGCGTGGCCAGGAGAGATATGAGATAAGGGGGATGGAAGAGGAGCTTGGTTAGCTCAAGCTAGTGATTTTGGAGAGGTTGCCGTGCAGCCACATGGCATTCAGAGAGGAATGTGAGGGGCCATGGGTGTGATCAGCATGTGAGCCACAAGGAGGAGATGGGTGGGAATGCTCTGAGGAGCTCAGCTCTGCCTCAGGATCTCCTGCCCCAGCAGGAGGAATGTGACTGTGGCAGTGACTTTGAGGTCACTTCTGTCCATGCAGTTGATGGGGCAGCAGCAGGAATGTGTCACAGAAAGGGACTGTGAGGTCACTTCTGCCTGAAGTACCTGACAGGTCACCCTTGACTCCTACCTGGGATCTGCACTTTTGGGCTGCCATCTGCCAGTGGCCCTGGTAGGCCAGCAGAAGGCACCTGGTTTGCATGCTGAGTGTGGGATCCCCTCTGCCTCCATACCCACGAGCACCCAGACAGAAAGAAGGCCCCAGTATGGGTTGTCCTGCCCCTTCTGCTTGAGTCCGGGACTGGACAGCAGGAGGCACAAGGCTTGGCTGTGTCTAGCCAAGAAGCTGCAAGGCCAGCAGCAGGCCCATGGCTTGGAAGTTGCTGGTGAGGTGACTTGTGTCTGCTTGGCTGAGAGGACGCAAGGAGCCTGATGGGTTGGGACGTCTACTTTGGGAGTGGTTTCCACCCTGTTGGAGCTTCCTTGCTAGTAGAAAACAGTAGGAGAGAAAAAACCTGCCACCAAATGTACCTTGGAAGGTTGGCACTGGCCATGAGAAGGAAGAAAAGTCCCACTAAGGGTAGTGCTGTGGTTCCACAGGTCACCCAAAGAGTGCCTGTGGTCACACCATGGCTTTGTGTTTCAAGGATCAGCTAGTGAGGGCTGGCAAGACATGGCTGAAATGATGGACATGCTGGGATGAGAGCAAGGTGGTGGACAGAGATGGGTGTGTGCAGACTTCCCGGAAATAGGTGAAAGTGTGGGACAGCAGAGGGAAGGCTGCAGAGGAGAAGGCAGAGGGTGCTGGCAAGAATGGCA
>NW_023308034.1:0-7964 GCF_011077185.1 Oxyura jamaicensis
TCATTACAACCCTTTGAGCTCTACAGTTGAGCCAGTTCATCACTCAGCATAGCGTGAACCTGTTTCACAGGTTCAAAGTTGGATAATTTGTCCAGAAGTAATCTGTGAGGGACAGTATCAAAGGCCTTACTAAAATCCAGAAAGACTACATCCGCTGCCTTCCTTTCATCCACCACGTGGGTGATCTTATCATAAAAGGAGGTTAGACTAACAGTTATGGAGGTTAGACTAACAGTCTATGATTTCCTGAGCCTTCTCTCATGCCCTTTTTGTAGATGGGTACAATGTTGGCTAGCTTCCAGGCAGCAAGGACCTCACCAGACTCCCACGACCTTTGGTAATTTTTTTAGAGGGGTCCAGCTATAATGCCTGCTAATTCCCTCAGCACTCTGGAGTGAATCCGGTCAAGCTCCGTGGACTTATGTGTGTTGATCTGATAAGGCTGTTCCCTTACAATTTTGGTGACCACAGATGGAAAGTCACTGCTTGCTTTCTTGTTTCCTCCCTGCAGATGTGAACTGCAGCTCTGTACTCTCCCTGTGAAGCCAGACCTTGCTTCCAGAGGTCATATATTTTATTTTTCTGCACTAGTTCCAGGAGGAGTTCCCCGTTCAGCCAGGCCAGCCTTCTGCCCTGATTGCTTGACTTGTCAAACAGTGGGATTGCCTGCTACTGGGATTTTAAAAAGGCGGTTCTTGAAAAGCAACCAGCTCTCATGGACCCCAAATCCCTCTAGAGGCGATTCCCAGGAGACACTGCTAAGTGATTCCCTGAGAAGCTTAAAGTTTGCCCTCTTAAAATCTAAGGTGGCAAATCTGCTGACTTTTTTCTTCTTATACAAAAAAATTTGAACTCAACTAAGGTTTTCATTCAGTTGCTGGTAATGTGTATTGGGTTTATATGGCAAGGGCTTGGTAGCGGGGGAGGGGCTGCAGGGGTGGCCTCTGTGAGAAGAGTCCAGAAGCTGCCCCATGTTAGATAAGAGCCAGTTCCAGCCATCCCCAAAGGGACCCGGTGATGGCCAGAGCTGAGACAATGAGCAATGCTGGTTGCGCCTCTGAGAGCATATTTAAGAAAGGGAAAAACTGCTGTGCAACAGCAGCTGGGAGAGAGAGGAGTGAGAAACAGCCCTGCAGACACCAAGGTCAGTGCAGAAGGAGGGCAGGAGGTGCTCCGGGTGCTGGAGCAGAAGTTCCCATGTGGCCCGTGGAGAGGACCATGGTGGAGCAGGTTGTGCAGCCCATGGTGTATCACGGCGGAACAGATTTCCACGCTGTAGCCCGTGGAGGAGCTCACGGTGGAGCAGGTGGATCTGACCTGAAGGAGGCTGCGGCCTGTGGAGAAACCCTGCCGGAACAGACTCTGGGCCAGACCTATAGTCCGTGGAGAGGAGCCCATGCAGGAGCAGGTGACCTGGTGGGAGCTGCCGCTCGTGGGGAACCCATGCTGGAGCAGTTTGCTCCTGAAGGATGGACCTCATGGTACGGACCCATATTGGAACAGTTCTTGAAGAGCTGCTGCCTGTGGGCAGCCCACGCAGGATCAGATCGGGAACGACTGCATCCCGTGGGAGGGACCCTATGTTGGAGCAGGGGACGAGAGTGACCATGAAGGAGTGGCAGCTGACCAAGCGTTATGGACTGACTGCAGCCCCCATTCCCTGTTTCCCTGCGCTGCTCGGGGGGAAGAAGGGGATGGATGGTGCGTGTGTGTGTTTAGTTTGCCTTTAGTTTCTCACTGTTCTAGTCCACTAGTGATAGGCAACAAATTACATTAATCTCCCTATGCCGAGTCTGTTTTGCCCGTGATGGTAATTGGCGAGCAATCTCCCTGTCCTTATCTCGACCCTTGAGCCCTTTCCATCATATTTTCTCCCCCCCTTTTTTTTTCTTTTAGGAGGGTGAGTGAGAGAGCAGTTGTGGTGAAGTTGAGCTGCCCAGCAGGGTAAAACCACCCCACATGCTGCTGGCTTACTGTGTGAGAGGATTCGGTATTTTCTGTTCATTCATCAGCCCGCTTTGATCTCCTTTCACTTGGCATGGCAAAGATCAAACCTGTTTTTTAAATTATTATTTGTTCTGTGTGAAAAATAATAAAAGCCAGGAGCAGGTAATATGATATATGACTGCTCTGTAACTAATATAGTGTGACACGTTTCAGCTGTAAACAGTGTTTTTCTTCAAAATTTGTAAAATCTGTTGACATGCTAATGATTATAATAATATTTTATAGAATACGTTTCTCTAAACTTAGATTTTTCATATATCACTTTTCCTTTGATTCCAGATTGACATCTGGGCCAAGCCTTAAAACAGTAGCAGAAGATTGTACCAATGTGTGTTGGGTCTGTCTGGGATGGAGTCACCTTTCCCTGCAGCAGCCCACACAGTGCTGTGCTCTGCACTCATAGCTGGAACAGCACTGGTATCACTCCAGTGTTGTGTCTATTGCTGCATAGTGCTGGCACAACATCAGAACTCCTTCCAGGCCCCCAAGAGCCAGCAGGCTGGGGGTGGGCAATTGATGGGGAGGGGACATCACCAGGGCAGCTGACCTAAACCAACCAAAGGGATATTCCATAACACCTGATGTCACACTGAGCAATAAAAGGGGGGCTCTCATGGGGGAGGGGCTCTCCTGAACAACCGGTACGCGTTTTGAGGCCCTGCTTCCCGGGACGTGGCCGAACATCGCTCGTTGATGGGAAGTAGAGAATAACTTTTTTTTTCTTTCTCTCTGTGCTTCCGCGCGGCCTTGTTGTTTCTTTTGTTTCTCTTTCTCCCCATTCCCCTTTCCTTAATTAAATCATTCTCATCTCAAACCTCGAGCTCTTTGTGTTGTCTTTTCTCCCACTTCCTCTTTGAGGAGGGGAGGAGTGAGAGAGCGGTTGTGGTGGAGCTCGGCTGCCCACTCGAGTAAAACCATCACACAACGTAAGCTTGATGAGTTTGCCAGTTTCCACAGTGATGAAAAATTTTTGTGTTCTTGCAGACCCAGCATTGTAGCAATGGCAGAAGTGGCACTGCTACAGGAAAAAAAGTGGTCTCTTGATATTTTCCTAACAACCCAGAAAGCTAATTAAAACAGTTCTACAACAGTGTTCTTGCACAAAATTAAGTCACTAGAGGTTATTAGCTGCAGAAAAATAAATGGAGAGGTGTACTGAGGACTTCGCACAAAGAAAACTTGCACAAAAATGCTCATCCAAACAGTATTTCCAAAGAAATGAAGTGCAGGAACGCCATGCTGACTGAGTCTGCTTCAGCACAATCACCAGCAGAATTAGGGCATGGTCCCAAGGGCAGGATGTGCTTATGCAACATTGTTTGGGTGCGGAGGAAAGGAGGAAGGTCTGTGTACAGCAGGGAGGGCATGGCTGTGGTTCCTGCCCCTACATCTTGTTTTTTCCAAATCTATGCTGATGTGCACAGAGGAAGGTGAAAACTGTGCTCATTGTGCATGTTGGGCATTGTGTGGAGTGAGCACAGTGTAAATAGTGGTTGTGTTCATGCTACCGTTTACTCGCCCTAAGCAAGTTTACTTGCAGCATAAGCACCAACATTGACACGGTGGGTACCAGAAGTCCAGAAGTGAGGATCCAGACTTTGCTTTCACTGTGTGTGGGGGGGTAGGGCTGAGGCGTGCCGAGAGAGTGCTGTTCAAGAAGCAGAAATGGCAGCATTTATCCAGGAAAAAATACGGCTCAGAGAAATAAAAACTTGCAAGTGCTGCAGATGTGAAAACACTGCTGCCCAGGGTGCTGAGTGCTTCATGAGTCCCTGTGTTTGCTGTGCTTTCATTTGAGTTCTAGTCAGTCTGTCCCTCTGAATGCATCACTTGGGTCCGTTTTGGGGCCAACTGAAACTGACCCTTATCTAACATGGAGCAGCTTCTGGATTCTTCTCACAAAAGCCACCCCTGTAGCCCCCTGCCACCAAAACCTTGCCACGTAAAACCACTACATGTATTAAACATGGAAAAGAGAAGAAAAAACTCTCTTTCAACTCTTGTCGTTCAAGAGCTTGTCCTGGTTTTGGCTGGGATAGAGTTCATTATCTTCCTAGTAGCGGGTATGATGCTGTGTTTTGGATTTAGGATGAGAATAATGCTGATAACACATTGATGTTTTAGTTGTTGCAGAGCAGTGCTTACACAGAGTCAAGGACTTTTCAGCTTCTTATGCTGTTCTGCTAGTGAGGAGGCCGAGGGGTTGCACAAGAAGCTGCAAGAGGACAGCCAGGACAGGTGACCCACCTGGCCAAAGGGATATTCCAAAGGGAGGGAAGATTAGAGCAATGGCATTTGTCTTCCCAAGAAACCATTACGCGCAATGAGCCCTGCTTTCCTGGATTTTCCTGCTGATGGAAAGTAGCAAATTAATTCCTTGTTTTGCTTTGCTTGCGCGTGTGGCTTTTGCTTTACCTAGTAAACTGTCTTTATCTCAACCCATGAGTTACGACGCTTTTAACTTTCCAGTTCTCTCCCCAATCCCACCTGGGGAGAGCAAGTGAGCGGCTGTGAGGTACTTAGCTACCTGCTGGGGTTAAACTGCAACAGTCCTTTCTAGTGCCCAACGTGGGGCACTGTTGCGGTTTAACCCAGCAGGAAGATAAGCACCATAAAGTCATTTGTTCATTCCCCCCCAGACAGTTTAAAGACAGTTTAATAGGACAGGTAGGGAGCAGGATGTATCCTCTTTGAATTGCTAGAACTCCAAGGACAGTTTCTGCACAGCATTCGGTTTGAGTTAGGTGGACTTCTTGAGAAAGATTCTCCACAGCTGAGACACAGGACCCATAAAGGAGGAACAGAAACATTCTTTGTACTGCCAGAGTTGGCCAGCCAGTTCATCCACCATGGGCTCTTCTACGCCTTCCCAGGTTATTACTGCCAATGAATTGGCATACAACAACAGTGTGCTCCATACAAATTTCTGCCACATGGGTTGTGTGCACTTGACTTCATCTGGATCTCTGGGAATCTGTTCATTGTTGTGAGAAATATTCCAATAATTTTCTAAGACAGGGTCTCTTGTGAAGCTGATTTATTCACAATTGCAATGGCAGGTGTCCTGCAAGGAGTGTGCAGCAGAAGTGTATTGTAGCCCTATATCCCCTATTACCCAATGCTTGATTCCTCACTGACCGAGTACTACAGGTTCACAACCTACCCGACACTTGTTACTATGTACAGTTTTATATGACCAACTATTCATTTCTCCTTTTCTCTTTTGGAACCGGAGGGGTCCATGATTTTGTAGCTTCTTGTTCTTGCTGATTCCACAACTGCTTGTCTTGTTGCTCTTAGCCATCCTCCTTATTTTGGGAGAGTAGGACCTTCCACTGTCCCCTTATCCGCTTAACATTCCCCCCACTGTTATGCCTGCGCAATCACTTTTAAATATGCAAAGTTAGTGGAGTTTTCCACTGCAAAAACATAACTTTGATTCTTACAATTCCCCCTTTGTTTTTTCTTACTCCTATTGTTTCTTTTGAACCTCTTCACATCCCCCACTCTCAAGTTTTTCCAATATCAGGGCACAATATTTTTCTTTGGATGTCATTGGAGATGACAGTCTCTGCCAAGAACATATATTTTTGATACGTCATACAAGGAATAATACAAGGAATAAGCAAGCAGATAAAAATACACAGTACTATTATTACTGGAATACTAACAAATAGTTGCTTGAGGCAATCCCATTCAGGCAACCACGAGGTCAATTTTTCCCAAATGTCTCTAAATCACAAAGAAGTGTTGTCTTGGGCCACCTTATGCAAGATCTTGGTTTTCTCCCAAATATTTTTGAGATCAGTCTCAGTTCGCCTCGTTTCGTCTACATACATACAGCAACTGGCATTAATTATAGTGTGAACCCCTCCTTGCAAGGCCAGTAATAAATCCAGTACCAGTAGATTCTGGAATACCATCTTTGACAGACTTGTTACCTCCTCTTGCAGTGCCTGGATCGCATCTGGAGTGCTATTTTCTAATTCTTTAACTACAGCTGAGGTATTCACAATGTCTTTTTCTAATTCATTCACCCCTAACCAAGGGATAAACCACCTCCCAAAACTGTGAAACACTATTCCTCTCTCCACTAGAGGATTAATCGAAGTCCTCTTGATTCTGGGTAGGTGGGTCCCAAGGACGCCTGTGCTTTGGCTTTGAATATCCTCAATAATGGTTATGTTTGGAATTATTGCCCCCAGGGCGCAAGCTTCCTTCCATCCTAGGGGCAACACTTTCCTGGCCCTATTACCACATAGCCAATAGCACCCTTTGGATTTCGGGACTGGTCATCCAGTTACCAAATAAGTCCCCCGCGGTTTTTGGTGTGTGTTATATATATTAGCACTCCTGTAATTACCACATTCAGAAAAATATGAATAATTTCCTACGTCACAGGTAACATTTCCACACCCAGGCTCAGTATTATTGCCCTCTGAATTTCCATCAGTAATTTTTAATCAATCAGTAAATTTTCCATTCTGTAATTCTGTGAACTGGTACGAGTTGGTTCATGCCCACAACACCCCAGGACAGTACTTAGTGTTCAGCCCAGGTCCCTCAGCTGTGCCTACATTAGCAAGTAGCATATGACAACAGGAGCAGGCCTGCAGAGCAAAGTAGGTGGTGCTGAGGATCCAACATGGAACTGAACTTGGCAAAGGATGCAAAGAATAACAAGAAGGGATTCTGTAGGTACATTGGCCAGAAAAGAGAGGCCAAGGAGAGAGTACCCTCTCTAATAAATGAGAAGGGAGAATTAGTGGTAAAAGCATGGAGAAGGCTGAGATACGCAACAACTTGTTTGCCTCAGGCTTCCCACATCTCTCAAGTCCCTGAACCTCTAGGCAAGGGCTGGGGGAGCAAAGTCCCTCCCACCGTAAGCAAAGAGCAGGTTTGAGACCACCTGATGAAACTAAACAGGTACAATGATGACATGCACCCCAGGGTCCTCAGGGAACTGGCTGATGGAGTTGCCAAGCCATGCTCCATCATATTTGAAAAGTCCTGGTAGTCAGGTGAAGTCCCTGGTGACTGGAAAAAGGGAAATATCACTCCCATTTTTAAAAAGGGTAGAAAGGAAGACCCAGGGAACTACAGACTGGTGAGCCTCACCTCTGTGCCTGGGAAGAGGAACAGATCCTCCTGGAAGCAATGTCAAGGCACATGCAAGACAAGGAAGTGATCTGAGACAGGCAGCACGGCTTCACCAAGGGCAAATCGTGGTTGACCAATCTGGTGGCCTTCCACAATGGAGTGACTGCATCAGTTGACAAAGGAAGACCGACTGATGTCATCTACCTGGACTTCTGTAGGGCCTTTGACACGGTCCCACATGACATCCTGATCTCCAAATTGGAGATGGACTTGATGGGTGGATTATTCGGTGGATAAGGAATTGGCCGGATGGCCATAGCCAGAGAGTTCCAGTCAATGGCTCTATGTCTGTGTGGAGGCAGGTGATGAGTGGTGTCCCTCAGAGGTCTGTCTTGGGAGCGGTGCTGTTTAATATCTTTATCAATTGTGATAAATGATTGAGTCCCAAATAGGATTTTTGTGATTTATTAAGCGAATAGAGGCAAGCAAACAGCACTGGGTGCACCGGGAGTCTCTGCTCTACCAGGATGCACACCTGTTACATCAGGTGTCTGATTTTTATGCTCCTAGACTAATACATATTCATCACTATTCCTAGAAAAGACAGGGTTATTATAACTAGTTCCAGGAATCCGAACCCTCTCCAGATGCATGCGTATCAGTCTCTGGTGGTCTCTCTGGGGGTCTCTTGTGCTGAAGGCTCATAGTCTTCCTCCCAGGCTTTGTCCTTCGGTCGTCCTTCAGCTCCCTCTTTCTCCTTATTTGGTGGATCCCTTTGCTGGATCTCAGAGGCTTGCGCAGCGTCCCATGCTGTCCTGGTTTCAGTTAGGACAGTTATTTTTCCTCCTAGTAGCTGG
>NW_023308035.1:0-3375 GCF_011077185.1 Oxyura jamaicensis
TTGCAGTGGTGGCCTCCGTGTTGGTTTTGCCAGGGAGGACATCTGCCTATGAGCCAAAAGGACCTACTACTACCAAGGTGCATTTGGTATTTCAAGCTGTCTTTGGCTGAGGTCTTGCAAAGTCTTTAAGCAGTTGTTCCCAGGAGACCTTCACACCATGGGTCCTGGGCTGGGGTTTTCACTTCAGTTGAACCTGTGTCGGTCATGGCACATGAAAAACGCCTCTTACAGCTGCGCTCTGCATCCTCCTTGGGCACCAAGGAGATGGGCACCACTCAGTGTCCTTCGCTCTGCTCAGTGTTTGTCTTAGCTCATGGATGAACTGGATTTGATCTGCTTGAGTCTTCTAAGGCCCATTGCCTGCTGCACCTACAGCACAATAACTATTACTTTCCCTTACTTTGCAGATTGACCTGATGGGTCTGTTCATATTAATGCCTTTTAATTTCCCTAGTTGGAAGGGGACATATTTCCAGACTGGGGAAAGAAAGCTACTGTGCTCTGCCATTGCCACTCAGAGTCACCTCTCTTGTCTTTCAGCCTGAGTTTATGACACATGATCCAACATGAGTTTCTTGGGGGTCTCAATGGCCATTTCAAGTGTAGTTAACTCCAGGAATCCACTGGAAAGTGTGCCAGGATGCATGGTGCCAGCCCACAGGAATCCCTTGCAGAACCTATGGACTTGTCGAGGCCATAGTCTTGAGTTCCCAGACTGCAGCGCTGCCTTCCAATGATTGTGACTTATGTCAGACTCATCGAACCATAGAATCATGGAGCCATGGAAATTGGAAAAGACCTCTCAGATCATTTGGCTCAGGCCAAAGACGACAAGCTAACAAACTCTGACCTGTATACAGCTCTTCCTGATAAATTTGGCAGTGGCCCTGTGTCATCTTTGTTTCCTTTTTAATTGTAACTTCAGCTGTTCATCCTGGTACCATGGCACAAACGTACAGAGGTCAGTGTCCCCTGCAGCAGATCCTCAGAGGTCTCCAGCCCCTCTGTGTCATCCCTGGGGGCCCTCAGGCAGCTCCTGCCACCCGAGGGACAGGGCAACCTGCCCTGACCTGCTGCAGAGAGAAAACAGTTTATTATTCCTCTTTATTAATCCACTGAACATAGGTCTCAGAGAAAGAAATTGTTCCAGCTTCATTTATTTTGATTAAATATGCAGAGAGCCTGAAGCCTTTTTTTTACTGAAACCGCAGGTCACGCAGACAAGGGAGTGAAGAGCTTTTCTGTGTAGACAACATTATCACAAGGACACAAAGGAAAAACAACCAAACAAACCAGCAAACACCAAAGAGAAAGGCAAGAGTGCCCGTTGTGACACACAGTGGGAGTCATTTGCAGAAAAAGGTAGACAGTCTGTGGCCACTGATGAAAACCTGATCAACAGTTTCCATATTGAATCCTTGAGCTGCTGGTTCCTCATGCTGTAGATGAAGGGGTTCAATACTGGAGGCAGCACTGAGTACAGAACTGCCACTGCCAGGTTCAGGTTTGGGGAGGAGATGGAGGAGGGCTTCAGGTAGGCAAATATGACAGTGCTGAAGAAGAGTGAGACCACAGCCAGGTGAGGGACACACGTGGAAAAGGCTTTGTGCCGTCCCTGCTCAGAGGGCATCCTCAGCACTGCCATGAAGATCTGCATGTAGGAGAGCACAATGAAAACAAAGCATCCAAAACCCAAAAAGGAAGTGAACGTGAGAAGCCCAACTTCCCTGAGGTAGGAGTCTGAGCAGGAGAGCTTGAGGATGGAGGGGATTTCACAGAAGAATTGCTGCACAGCATTGCCTTGGCAGAGGGGCAGTGAAAATGTACCGGCAGTGTGTAGCAGAGCATAGAGAACCCCACTGCCCCAGGCAGCTGCTGCCATGTGGGCACAAGCTCCGCTGCCCAGGAGGCTCCCATAGTGCAGGGGCTTGCAGATGGCAATGTAGCGGTCATAGGACATGATGGTGAGAAGAAAAAACTCTGCTGATATAAGGAAGACAAATGAAAAGACCTGTGCAGCACATCCTGAGTAGGAAATGGCCCTGGTGTCCCAGAGGGAATTGGCCATGGCTTTGGGGAGAGTGGTGGAGATGCAGCCCAGGTCGAGGAGGGCGAGGTTGAGGAGGAAGAAGTACATGGGGGTGTGGAGGTGGTGGTCGCAGGCTATGGCTGTGAGGATGAGGCCGTTGCCCAGGAGGGCAGCCAGGTAGATGCCCAGGAAGAGCGCGAAGTGCAGGAGCTGCAGCTCCCGTGTGTCTGCGAATGCCAGGAGGAGGAACTCACTGATGGAACTGCTGTTGGACATCTGATCCTCCTGCACAAATGGACAATCTAAAGAAGAAAATACAGTGATAATTAGGAGAGACATCTCTGAGAAAAACTTACTCCACCTCTCGCTGAAACCCCCCACGGTGACTTTCCCCTTTCTGAGACCTTACTGCTGCTCTCTTGCCTGAGCTTTGGATGGTGCTGGAGGAAGGTGCCACTGGGAGCAGGGGACCCCGTTGTGCACTTTGGAGTAGTCACACCCACCCTACAATTCTAGGTATAAAGAAATCAGGAGTGATCTCTGATTAAATCTACATCTGATGAATGTGGACTTCCCACCATTACCACTCTCAACACTCTTGACTGCC
Organism: Oxyura jamaicensis; assembly: GCF_011077185.1. Taxonomy (NCBI): domain Eukaryota; kingdom Metazoa; phylum Chordata; class Aves; order Anseriformes; family Anatidae; genus Oxyura; species Oxyura jamaicensis. Next base: position 2,637 of record NW_023308035.1, read on the forward strand.
AAACAGCATTTGTGGTTTAATTTGTTCCAACTGCATTTGTGACATTCGGAAGAGTTTTTTTGAGGGTAGAAGACCCTGGCATTTGTAACATATTCCAGGTGTGATTCTGGTTGTCCCAGGGGCAAAGTGAATATCCTTAGTGCAGTGTTCATAACCAGTCTGTCCACCTACCCTGGTCTCAGCCAGAGTCCTCTAGGTCTCAGTCCACTTGCCCACATTGAGCTGCTCAATTAATGTGGCTTCAGGAACACCTGGGAAAGTGATTCATTTTTATCCTTCCCTACAGACTACATTGCCCAAAGCCCCAGAGTTTAGAAGGGGGTTTTGTCCTTTCTTCTAAGGACAGATCTGTGGGGTGGGACCGAGAGGGTCAAAGCTTGAGCTGCAGCTGAAAGCCAGATCTGCAGGGAGCAAAAGAGCAACAACAGCAACAGTACGTGTAGGAGCAGAGAGAAATAGCACAGGGCTTCTGCCAGGGGAGGCAAAGCCAGAAAGGTACTGACAGAAGCTCAGGAAACTCTGCTCTGCTGGAAGTCCTGCTGCTGAGGTTATGACTCACATGCTGAATCCAGCGGGACTGAGCACAGAAAGGGAAGTGCCAGAGTATTATGCTAGCACTGTCCTGCCACTCCCTGCCCATGGCTCTGCTGCCTGCAGCTGTCCTTATGTGCAGCTGGGTCTCTGTCCCCACGCCTCCTGCCTGCAGGCCACAGCCCCCATCCCACCCGCTGGCTGCTCA
>NW_023308036.1:0-2194 GCF_011077185.1 Oxyura jamaicensis
CCTTTCTTTTATTTAAATTCCCAGAGAGCCTAGCTCTCCAGATACAGTGTCTGAGCTATACTCAACAGGTACATCCTGTAAAAGAAATTAGATGAATCCGATCATTTTAATGGGCAACTTCAGTCGTATTAACACAAAGTCCTGTAATAAAAACACTCATGAATACACACACACACACATAATAACATTGGTAATATCAGTTGTTCTTACAGTCACTGACATTATTAGTCATCTGCAGAAATAGATTGGAAATTTATTGCTTCCAAACAAATCTAGTCATTAATATCCGCAGCGCATGCTTGAGTTCCTGGTTCCTCATGCTGTAGATGAGGGGGTTCACTGCTCGAGGCACCACCGAGTACAGAACTGCCAGCACCAGGTCCAGGGATGGGGAAGAGATGGAGGGGGGCTTCAGGTAGGCAAACATGGCAGTGCTGACAAAGACCACAGCCAAGTGAGGGAGGCACGTGGAAAAGGCTTTGTGCCGGCCCTGCTCAGAGGGCATCCTCAGCACAGCCCTGAAGATCTGCACATAGGAAAGTATGATGGGAAGAAAATAAGAAAAACCTAAAAAAACACTGAAAGCAAGTGTTCCAACTTCCCTGAGGTAGGCATCTGTACAAGAGTGTTTCAGGAATTTCACAGAAGAACTGGTCCACAGCATTGCCTTGGCAGAGGGGAAGGGAAAATGTATTGGCCGTGTGCAGGACAGCATTGAGAAAGCCACTGCCCCAGGCAGCTCCTGCCATCTGGGCACAAGCTCTGCTGCCCAGGAGGCTCCCGTAGTGCAGGGGCTGGCAGATGGCAATGTAGCGGTCGTAGGCCATGATGGTGAGAAGGCAAAACTCAGCTTCAAATGAGAAAGCAACAAAAAAGAATTGGGCAGCACATTCTTCATAGGAGATGGACCCGGTGTCCCAGAGGGAGTTCGCCATGGCTTTGGGCAGAGTGGTGGAGATGCAGCCCAGGTCGAGAAGGGCGAGGTTGAGGAGGAAGAAGTACATGGGGGTGTGGAGGTGGTGGTCGCAGACTACGGCAGTGAGGATGAGGCCGTTGCCCAGGAGGGCAGCCAGGTAGATGCCCAGGAAGAGCACGAAGTGCAGGAGCTGCAGCTCCTGTGTGTCTGCGAATGCCAGCAGGAGGAACTCGGTGATGGAGCTGCTGTTGGGCATTTGCTGACTTTGGACACAGTCTTTGGAAAAGAAGAAGGCAGAAAAAGTTAGAATAGACTTCTCTGAGGAAAACCTATTGCAAGTCTTAGTGCACTCTCATCCCAAGCTTCTCTCTTTGCAGGAGAACCTGCTGAACCTCTATCGCACTAGAGCAGGGATTGCTGTGGGCTCCAGAGGAGTCCTTCCTGCTGTGCAGCAGTCAGGAAGCATTGGGGAAAACCAAGTTCAGGCCACTTACAAGATCCATGACCTTGGCGGTGTTGTTGCAAAGAACACCTCCAACCCCAGTGTAGAGCAAGGCAGGTTTTCTTATGCTTAGAACAACCATCATACTCTTGTGTTTCCCAATAAGTGAAGACAACTGAAAACCAGCCATAGTCCACGTGCAGATGGACAGAATCCTCACCTTGTCTCCAGAGGCATGAGCAGGATCTCACCTCTTCCCTCCTAACCAGGGCTGCAGAGGCCTCACTCCAGCAGCCCACAGACAGCCATCCAGCAGCATGAACATGGCCTTAGCACAGAGCCGTCTTCTCCTTTGGGGACCTGGACAATAGAAGGATGCCACGACACAGTTGTGTTTTACTGGAGAGCAGCCTGCAACCCAGGAGGACACCCCACAAACAGAGCTGAATAGCAACAAGCTGGTGTGTCAGAGCATCCAGCTGCACCTCCTGCAGTGTCTAGAGGAGGCTTGTCCACTCTGCTGTTAGATAGCCAGGGGCACCTGGCTTAGGGCACTGCAAGGGGCTCCTGCCAGACTTCCTCACCTCGCAGTGCAATCCAGCAGGACGCTCCAAGCCTACTGCATTGCCCAGTGCCCTCCCAGAAACAAGACCCAGCACGAGACCCTGCCAGGACGGGCAGCTGCATGGCCCTGCAGCCAGAGACTTACCTTGTCAAGGGCTGTGCAGGTTTCTCCTGCCGCCAGCTCTCAGCATCCTCCCACTGCCAACTGCCTCCAAGCCCTCTCTCCTGGCCTCTTGGTGTGCCACCTGCGCTCAGAGCCCCCAGCCCTGCTG